>NC_080690.1:72982011-73188696 GCF_030445035.2 Dasypus novemcinctus
TTTAACGTCCATTTTCCCTTCCACCTTGGTGCCCACAGTGACAGCCAACCTCCATTTCCCAAGGAGCCACTTCCAGAGATAGATGGAATAGTGTTCAGGGCCTAACTTGCTCAACTGCCCCAATGCCCTGGGAGCCACCCTTTCTCTCGAGGGATACAGTTCCCTCTATTTGATGGCATTAGTCCTCCCCAGGATGTGGGCCCACCCCCACTCTCACTACTTGGGTTTCTACCCCATGGTGTCACCCACTCTGGCAGAGTGAGCATTTAGACATTGCCCAGGAGCCCGTCCTGCATCAGACCCTCCCCTCCGAGCGTTCTAAACAGGTAACCCTCTTTATTATATTTTGATATGATTTTCTTGGCATTTTACTCTCCACCAACACCTGACCCTCTCCTGTGTTCGTATGCTACCCCTCCCTCCCCCCACTTTTGGGCAATGTTACCCATCCGCCCATGCCACCAGGTTTTGAAAACGTTTCCCTACATTTTCTTCTAGGAGCTTTATTGTACTTCCTTTGATATTTAGGTCTTTGATCCATTTTGAGTTAATTTTTGCATAAGGTGTGAGGTAGAGATCCTCTTTCTTTCTTTTGGCTATGGATATCCAGTTCTCTCAACACCATTTGTTGAATAAATGGTTCTTCCCCAACTGGAGGGCTTGACAGACTTGTCAAAAATCACATAGCCATAGAAGTGGGGGTCTGTTTCTGAACCATCAGTTCGGTTCCATTGGTCTTTATGTCTATCTCTATGTCAATACCATGCTGTTTTTACCACTGTAGCTAGGTAATATGATTTAAAGTCTGGAAGTGAGAATCCTCTAAACTTCACTTTTTCCTTTTTAAGATGTTTCTGGCTATTTGGGACCTCTTACCCTTTCAGGTAAATTTATAATTGGTTTTCCATTTGCTTAAAAAAAGCTGGTGGAATTTTTATTGGGATTGCATTGAATCTGTACATCATTTTGGGTAGAATTGACATCTTAATGATATTTAGTCTTCCAATCCATGACTATGGAATGTTCTTCCAATTATTTAGATCCTTTTTGATTTCTTTTAGCAGTGCATTATAGTGTTCTGAATACAAGTGCTTCACATCCTTGGTTAAGTTTATTCCTAAATATTTTATTCTTTTAGTTGCTATTGTAAATAGAATTTTTCCCCTGACTTACTCCTCAGATTGTGCATTATTAGTGTATAGAAACACCACTGATTTTCGCATATTGATCTTGTATCCTGACACTCTACTGAAACCATTTATTAGCTCTAGCAGCTTTGTTGTGGATTTTTCAGGATTTGCTAGTTACACAATCATAACTCCTGCGAATAGTGAAAGTTTTAATTCTTCCTTTCCAAGTTGGGTGCCTTTTATTTATTTTTCTTGCCTGATTGTTCTAGCTAGACCCTCTAGTACTATATTGAACATCAGTGGTGACAGTGGGCATCCTTGTCCGTGATCTCAATGGGAGAGCTTTTAGTTTTTCACCATTGAGTACAATGTTAGCTGTGGGTTTTTCATATATGGCTTTTATCATGTTGAGAAAATTTCCTTCAATTTCTATTTTTTGTAGTAATTTATCTAGAAAGGATGCTGTATTTTGTCAAATGCTTGTTCTGTGTCAATTGACAAGATCGTGTGACTCTCCTTCTTTGATTTATTAATGTGGTGTATTATGCTGATTGATTTTCTTATGTTGAACCTGCCTTGCATGCCTGCTATAAAGCCTACTTGATCATGATGTGTTGTTGGATTTTATTAGCAAGTATTTTATTGAAGATTTTTGCATTTTTGTATTCATTAGAGAAATGGGTCTGTAATTTTCTTTTTTCTTTTTTTGTAATATCTTTATCTAGCTTTGGCATTAGGGTGATATTGTCTTCATAAAATGTGTTTGGTAGCATTCCTTCTTGTTGAATTTTTTGAAAGAGCTTGAGTAAGATTGGTATTAAATTTTCTTTTAAGGTGACGGACTTGGCCCAGTGTTTAGGGTGTCCATCTACCACATGGGAGGTCTGCACTTCAAACCCCTGGGCCTCCTTGACCCATGTGGAGCTGGCCCATACACAGTGCTGATGCGTGCAAATAGTGCCGAGCCACGCAAGTGTGTCCTCTGCATGGGGGAGCCCCAATGTGCAAGGAGTGTGCCCCATAAGGAGAGCTGCTCAGTGCAAAAGAAATTGCAGCCTGCCCAGGAGTGGTGCCGGAGACACGGAGAGCTGACACAACAAGATGACGTGAACAAAAGAGACACAGATTCCTGTGCTGCTGACAACAACAGAAGCAGACAAAGAAGATGCGGCAAATAGACACACAGAACAGTCAACCAGCGTGGGGGGCTGGGTGGTGGGGGGGAAGAGGAGGGAAATAAATAAATGAATAAATCTTTAAAAAATCTTCTTTTAATGCTTGGTGGAACTTACCTGTGAAACTGTCTGGTCCTAGGCTTTTCATTTAGGGAAGCTGTTTGATGACTGTTTCAATCTCTTTACTTGTGATTGTCTTGTTGAGGTCCTCTGTTTCTTCTAGTGTCACTGTAGATCATTTGTACATTCCTAGGAATTTTTCCATTTCATCTACATTGCCCAATTTTTCAGCATAAATTTGTTCATAGAATCCTCTTATGATCTCGCTTATTTCTGTGGGGTCAGTAGTAGGGTTCCCTTTCTCATTTTTTATTGCATTTATTTGCATCTTCTCTCTTTTTTCTTAGTCAATTTAGTTAAGGGTTGGTTGATTTTGTTAATCTTCTCAAAGAACCAACTTTTGGTTTTGTTTATTTTGTTGTTTTTCTTTTTTTTGTTCTCAATTTCATTTATTTCTGCTCTGATCTTTATTATTTTGTTCTTTCTACTTGCTTTAGGATTAGCTTGCTGTTCTTTTTCTAGTTCCTCCAGCTGTGTCATTAGGTCATTGATTTTAGCTCTTTCTTTTTTAATGTAAGCATGGAGAGCTATAAATTTTCCTCTCCACAAAATGCCTTCACAGCATCCCATAGGTTCTGATATGTTGTATCTTCATTGTCATTTGTCTCGAGATATTTATTGATTTCTCTTGAAATTTCTTCTTTGACCCTCTGATTATTTAAGAGTGTGTTGTTGAATCTCCACATATATGTGAATTTTCCTTTTATTTGCTGCTTGTTGATTTCCAGCTATACTCCATTATGATCAGAGAAAGTACTTTGTATACTTTCAATTTTGTTGCATTAATTGAGATCTGCTTTGTGTCCCACCATATAGTCTATCCTGGAGAGAGATCCATGATCACTTGAAAAGAATGTATATCCTGCTGTTTTGGCATGCAATGTTCTGTAGATATCTATTAGATTTAGTCCATTTATCATATAATTCAAACTCTCTGTTTCTTTACCGATCTTCTGCCCAGATGTTCTATCCAATGCTGAGAATGGTCTATTGAAATCTCCAACTATTATTGTAGAGATGTCTATTTCTCCTTTCAATTTTGCCAGTGTTTGCCTCATGTATCTTGGGGCATCCTGGTTAGGTCCATATGTGAGATGCTGTGGCCTTGGTTAAGGCACAGTAATTATCTGGATAAAGGACATGAAGAATGATGATCTGGAAAATAAAAGCGGGTGTACTTGAGATGAAGAGGAACTCAGCATTCTCCTAGTTCCTGTTCCATGTTCAAGAGCAGAAAGGAGGGGAGTGGGAATGACAATCATTGCCAGAGCCAGATAAGGAGACTTTATTAAGTAGGTCAGCAAAATATATAAGAGAACAGTTTAATAAAGAAAAATTTCCACATTTATTTTGAGATGATTGTCTCCTGAACTCCATTGTGTTGTGTCTTTCTTTTCACTTCCATGTTCATATAGGTTCCCCTACAACATGCATATGTATTTATGATTGTTATTTCTTACTGGTGAATCATCCCTTTTATTAATATGTGATGTCCTTCCTTGTCTCTAATAACAGTTTTGCTTTTAAATTCTGGATCATCTGATATAAGTACAGCTATCCCAGCTTTTTTTTTTTTGGTTACTGCATGCATGGAATATCTTTTTCCAACTTTTCTTTCAATTTATTGGTATCCTTGGGTCTAAGGTGACTCTCTTGCAAACAACATATAGATGGCTTATATTTTCTTATCCATTCTGCCAGTCTGTGTCTTTCGATGAAGGAGTTTAACCATTAACATTCAATGCTATTACTGTAAAGGCAGTTCTTATTTCATCCATTTTGATCTTTGCATTTTGTCTGTCATTTTATATTTGACACTTTTAGTTACTGTTACTGATACAGTTTTCATTTCTAGACTCTCTTCCAGGCTTCTCCTGTCTTTTATTTTCAGGTTGTAACACTCCCTTTAGTATTTCTTGCAAAGCTGGTCTTTTAGTTATAACCTCTCTCAGTTTCTGTTTATCTGTAAATATTCTAATCTCACCCTCATTTTTAAAAGATAGTCTTGCTGGGTATAAAATCCTTGGCTGGCAGTTTTTCTCCTGCAGTATCTTAAATATATCATGCCACTGCCTTCTTGCCTCCATGGTTTGTGATGAGAAATCCGCACATAATCTTATTGGGTATCTCTTATATGTTATGCATTGCTTTTTTCTTGCTGCTCTCAGAATTCTCTCTTTGTCTTTGGCATTTGACATTCTGATTAGTATGTGTCTTGGAGTTGGTCTATTTGGATTTATTCGGATGGAATATGTTGTGCTTCTCGGGCATGGATATCTATGTCCTTCAATAGTGTTGGCAAATTTTCCACCATTATTTCTTCAAATATTGTTTCTCCCCCTTTTCCCTTCTCTTCTCCTTCTGGGACACCCATGACATATATGTTTGCATGTCTTTTGCTGTCATTTAGTTCCCTGAGTCCATTTTCAATTTTTTCCATTCTCTTCTTCACCTGTTCTTTTGTTTGTTCCCTTTCAGAGGCCATGTCTTTGACCTTGCTGATCCTTTCTTCTGCTTCCTCAAATCTGCTGTTATATGCCTCCAGTGTATTTTAAATTTCATTTATTGCACCTTTCATTCCCATAAGATCTGCTCTTTTTTCTATGTATGCTTCCAAATTCTTCTTTGTGCTCATCCAATGTCTTTATAATATCCTTAATCTCTTTAGCCACCTCATTGAATTTATTAAGGCGATTTGTTTGAACATCTAAGGTTCATTGTCTCAACTCCTTTATGTCATTTGCAGGATTATCTTGTTCTTTAATTGGGCCATCTCTTCCTGTTTCTTGGTATGGATTGTAATTTTTTGTTGGTGTTTCCACATCTGCATGCAGTTTTTCCCTTTAGTTTAGGGATTTCTTATCTTTTCTCCCTTACTGGTTGTGTAGTAGGAGCCAAGGATGTAGCTGGTGCTGTAAGCTATGGAGGCTGAAGCTGCCCATGTTGCCCCAGGAATTGATGAAATTTCTCCCACCTTTCTCCTCTGTCAGGGGTAGGGACAGAGCTGTAGCCATGTATAATAATCCCAGTTGGGCACAAGACTGTCTGTTGTCACCCAGAGACACTGATGAAGCCTCACAATCCTTCCTCCCCTACCTTAGGCAGGGATGGAGCTATAGTTTTGGTCAGCTATCTATGCTGTGTGGGTCCAAAATGACCACAGTTGTTCAGGTAGACTGATCTATCACCAGACCCTCTCCCTACAGGGATTGGGAGTGGACCCTCTGGAGTGCCCAACAATCTAATCTCTGTGGGCCAAATATGCCTGCAGCTTCCCTGAAAGGTTTAGGGAGTACTGTCCCTTCTGCTCTTTAGGGGGTGGGAGCAGAACCACAATTGCTCAGTCCTTTAGGCTGAAAGTACCCACCATTGCCCAGAGAGGCTGAGAAAGCACCAGCTCCCTCCTACCCTATTGGGTGTTAGGGGTGGTTCTATGGGTGCTCAACAGTTCAGTCCCTTTAGACCGTGAATATTTGCTGTTGCCTGGAGAGGTTTAGGAAACACCAGCCCCCTTCTATCCTCTTAAAGTATGGCGTTGGATCCACAGGCACATGACAATTCAGTCACTTTTGGCTGAAAGTACCCGCCATTGTCCAGAGAGGCTGTGGAGACACAAAACCCCTCCTATCCTATTGGGGGTGGGGGTGGATTCATAGGCATCCAGTAGTGCAGTTCATGCAGGCTGATGGTCTGCTATTTCCCAAAAAGGCTGTGGAAAGACTAGCCCTCTTCTTTCCTGTTGAAAGGTGAGGGTGTATCCACAAGTACCCAATAGACCAGGCTGTGTGGGCAAAAAGCACCTGCAGTTACCCAAAGAGGGTGGACAAACATGGTCTGCCTCTTGTCCTATTGGGGATGGCAGTGGAGCCACAGGTGCCCAACAGGCAGATTTGTGTTACCCAAAGCTGTTTCCCTGAGAGGTTGAGGCAACACCCACCCCTTCCAATCCTGTGGGGGAACAGAAGTGAAGGTGGGCTCAAAGGCACTCAACAAATCTGTGTGGGCTGAAACCTCCTGCCATTGCCCAGAAGGCCAAGGATACCCAGCTCCTCTCCTATTCTTTTGGGGTCTGTGGATGCACCCCAGTGGTCTGGCTATTCAGCCTCTGCCAGTGGAGAGCAGTTCCGGTTCCCTGGAGAGCCTGGTGCAGGTCCCGCCAGCTACATCTCTGCTGGAGGTGGGCCTGGAGCCTAGGCTAGGGCTGCAGTCTGATCTTGGTGGAAAACAGCCCATCCCTAACTTCACTGGATTTCAGTCAGCCAGGCTAACCCTCATGCTGGGGGCAGAGTCAAGATGACAGCTACTGGAATCTTTCCCACTTGGACAGGCTCAGACCCTAGCTGGTTCTAGGATTGTGCGGCGGCTTGCTCGGTCGGTAGAGGTGGGGTCTGGCTGCGGACGAGGGGTCGGTCCAGCTCTGGACGAGGGGTCGGTCCCGCTTGGGACGAGGGGTCGGTCCCACTTGGGACGAGGGGTCGGTCCGGCAGCAGACGAGGGATCGGTCTCACAAGGGGTTGCGCGGTTCGGCTGACGGGGTCGCCCGGCGAAGCCGGCGACGAAGGGGTCGCCCGGAGAAGCAGGCGACGAAGGGGTCGCCCGGAGAAGCAGGCGACGAACTGGGGACAAGGGAGGCCAGGCCCTTGTCGGGGGCTCTCAGGACTGGAGGGCGCACGGCAGAAGAACTACCGCGGAGACAAGGTAAACACGCAAGTCCACTTTACTGAGGGAGAGGCAACAGTTTTATAGGGGCTGGGGAAGGCTGATTGGTCGAAGCCACGCCCTGTTCTGATTGGTTGCCGGCGAAAGGTCAGTGGGCGGTACTGGCGGGGGAGGGGTGGTGGTTAGGGATTGGCTGTCGCTGTTGCTGGGGGAAGGGGCAAGGTTTCAGGATTGGTGGCTGCTGTTGCTGGGGTGGAGGGCAGACTTGAGTTTCCCGCCCACGCCTGGCTGTTGCTGCTGTCGGGGGAAGGGAAAAGGGCGGGCTGGATTTTTCCGCCCACGCCTGGCTGTTGCTGCTGTCAGGGGAAGGGAAAAGGGCGGGCTGGATTTTTCCGCCCACACCTGGCTGTTGCTGCTGTCGGGGGAGGGGAAAAGGGCAGACTGGAATTTTCTGCCCTGCGCCTGCGCAGGGAGAAGGAAGAAGAAGGGTGCCGCCCCACAAGGCATCGGGTGGCGCCATCTGGGAGGAGGGGTGGCCGCGGAAGCATGGCTGCCGAGAAGGGGAGACCCGAGGGCACTCTGCGCCCATGCCGAGCTTCCTTCAGGGGTGGCGGTGGGCCCGACCAACCACCCTATTATGGGGGCAGCGGAATTAGGCCTACCGCGGCCGCTCCCCTGCCAGGCCAGCAAACCACGCTTCAGCCCGAGGGGTGACCGCATTTCCCCCTTCTTTTCAAATAAGGGCCAGGATGGCAGCAGCAACAAGTAGCCGAGGCCCAAGAGGCAGTAAGCAATGAGGGAAGCGGGGCTGAAGAGGGAGGTGAGTATGATGGGGATACAAATGTACAATTTGGGGGGCAGTATCTTGCCGTTGCAAGCAAGGGTGGCCAATGTCCAATTCTTGTTGATCTCGGTGGCTATAAGGTCCATCTGCTTGTTAAAAGTCCAGGATGACAGCGCGTTACAGGTAGTTGATCTCTTCTTGGCGGCGAAGAGCGGTAGAGGCAGACTGTGTGATGGTCTGGAGGATCGCAGCGGTGAGGACAAGTTGCGTCAGGGCACCAGCGATGGTGGTGGCGGCAGCGTCGGGAGTGGTGGAGACGTAGGCGAGGACAATAAGAAGGCCAAAGTCTTCACGGGCGCGAGAGAGGCCGATGTTAATGGGGCGGGCCAACATGGGGCGGCCCAATCTGCAACGCAGTAGGGGTTTAAGCGAAAAAAGGAGGGGGGCGGGGGACGAGAAAGGACGCTTTGGATGGCTGAGAAGAGGAGTGAGGTCGAGACAGGAGGAAGCTCCGCAAGCTGCGGGCCGGGGAAAGCGGGTTGCGGGCCGTTTAGCGGGGCTGGTGAGAGGGGTTAGCTTGGCCAGAGGTGGCGAGGGAGAGCATAAGGAGAAGGAGAGAGACTATGTTAATTGGCTCGGCAGCATGGCGAGGGTTGCGGCGTCTGCACTGACGGTAGAGTGCGAGCAGTGAACGGACTTCAGGGTTGGATGGTTGCCTCTCGGGGTGGAGGGTGAGCTGGCTCAGTTGGTGCTGGATCACTCGCATCTGGCGCCGTGCCCTGCGGGACATCCGCTGCTGAGGTGGCGGGTTTGACGTATCTCCCGGGGACCCAGATTGGCTGAGCGGCATCCTTGAGAGCGCGGCGATGGGAGCCGAGGTGCGCGGTGAGACGAGGGGTCGGAGCCGGTGGGGCTCCGATGGTGGTCGCGGGCCAAGAGAAGGCCCCGACGAGGGGAGGGCGGAACGACGAGCAGTGGAGCAAGGCAAAGGGGAGCAAGCGTGAAGGGGAGGAGGCAGAGGTGAAGGCAGGGGTGGAGGTGCTCAGGCACGTGCTCCTGAGAGTTTTATTGGCGCCTCTTAATCATAGCGGGTCGGTATAAGCCCCCGACATGGAAGGAGAAAGCCATCCAGCGATTCTCCCAGACCGCCGTGGATCATATGAGGTCGCCAAGGTTCAGGAGCAGCAATGCAGAGCGAAAAGATAGGGGTGAGAAGAGAGGAGAGCGTAGGGCTATGGTAGGGTTACTTCAGACATGCAAGCGCGTGCTCCCGAGAAATCCAAGGCTCCTCTTAATCATAGCGGGTCGGTATAAGCCCCCGACATGGAAGGAGAAAGCCATCCAGCGATTCTCCCAGACCGCCGTGGATCGTATGAGGTAGCCAAGGCTCAGGTAGCAGCAATGTTGCACGAGAGAAGTCCCAAGGTGAGAAGAGAGGAGGGCGTAGGGCTGTGGTAGGATTACTTCAGACGTGCAAGCGCGCGCTCCCGAGAAATCCAAGGCTCCTCTTAATCATAGCGGGTCGGTATAAGCCCCCGACATGGAAGGAGAAAGCCATCCAGCGATTCTCCCAGACCGCCGTGGACCGTATGAGGTAGCCAAGGCTCAGGTAGCAGCAATGTTGCACGAGAGAAGTCCCAAGGTGAGAAGAGAGGAGGGCGTAGGGCTGTGGTAGGATTACTTCAGACGTGCAAGCGCGTGCTCCCGAGAAATCCAAGGCTCCTCTTAATCATAGCGGGTCGGTATAAGCCCCCGACATGGAAGGAGAAAGCCATCCAGCGATTCTCCCAGACCGCCGTGGATCGTATGAGGTAGCCAAGGCTTAGGTAGCAGCAATGTTGCACGAGAGAAGTCCCAAGGTGAGAAGAGAGGAGGGCGTAGGGCTGTGGTAGGATTACTTCAGACGTGCAAGCGCGCGCTCCCGAGAAATCCAAGGCTCCTCTTAATCATAGCGGGTCGGTATAAGCCCCCGACATGGAAGGAGAAAGCCATCCAGCGATTCTCCCAGACCGCCGTGGACCGTATGAGGTAGCCAAGGCTCAGGTAGCAGCAATGTTGCACGAGAGAAGTCCCAAGGTGAGAAGAGAGTGGGGGGCGCCAGGTTATGGAGTGAGGCTGTGGTGGAGTTGCCTTGCCCCACGTTGTGCTGTGGTGGGGTTGCTTTGCCCCACGTTGGGCGCCAACTGCGGCGGCTTGCTCGGTCGGTAGAGGTGGGGTCTGGCTGCGGACGAGGGGTCGGTCCAGCTCTGGACGAGGGGTCGGTCCCGCTTGGGACGAGGGGTCGGTCCCACTTGGGACGAGGGGTCGGTCCGGCAGCAGACGAGGGATCGGTCTCACAAGGGGTTGCGCGGTTCGGCTGACGGGGTCGCCCGGCGAAGCCGGCGACGAAGGGGTCGCCCGGCGAAGCCGGCGACGAAGGGGTCGCCCGGAGAAGCAGGCGACGAAGGGGTCGCCCGGAGAAGCAGGCGACGAACTGGGGACAAGGGAGGCCAGGCCCTTGTCGGGGGCTCTCAGGACTGGAGGGCGCACGGCAGAAGAACTACCGCGGAGACAAGGTAAACACGCAAGTCCACTTTACTGAGGGAGAGGCAACAGTTTTATAGGGGCTGGGGAAGGCTGATTGGTCGAAGCCACGCCCTGTTCTGATTGGTTGCCAGCGAAAGGTCAGTGGGCGGTACTGGGTGGGGGAGGGGTGGTGGTTAGGGATTGGCTGTCGCTGTTGCTGGGGGAAGGGGCAAGGTTTCAGGATTGGTGGCTGCTGTTGCTGGGGTGGAGGGCAGACTTGAGTTTCCCGCCCACGCCTGGCTGTTGCTGCTGTCGGGGGAAGGGAAAAGGGCGGGCTGGATTTTTCCGCCCACGCCTGGCTGTTGCTGCTGTCGGGGGAAGGGAAAAGGGCGGGCTGGATTTTTCTGCCCTGCGCCTGCGCAGGGAGAAGGAAGAAGAAGGGTGCCGCCCCACAAGGCATCGGGTGGCGCCATCTGGGAGGAGGGGTGGCCGCGGAAGCATGGCTGCCGAGAAGGGGAGACCCGAGGGCACTCTGCGCCCATGCCGAGCTTCCTTCAGGGGTGGCGGTGGGCCCGACCAACCACCCTATTATGGGGGCAGCGGAATTAGGCCTACCGCGGCCGCTCCCCTGCCAGGCCAGCAAACCACGCTTCAGCCCGAGGGGTGACCGCAGATTGTACTTTAGCTAGCCAAGTCCACTAATCAGTATCTGAGGTCAGTGGACATCTGTCTCTTCCTCCATCATTTATGGGAAATGGAGCTTCTAACTCCAGCCATGGAATACCTCCTGAAGTGGCTTGCATCCCTAGAGTAGGATGGGCACCAGCCTCTGTGGCATGACTTGCACCTTCCCAGAGAGGTGGTGCAAGTCCCCCCAGCTTCCTTCCTGCCGGAGTTGGGACTGGGGTTTAGGCTAGACCTGCAATCTAACCTGGGTGGAAAGAAGCCGGTCCTTACAAACACTACAATTTTCAGTCAGCACCGCTTCCCCTTGGGCCTGGGGTGGAGTCAGAATGGCGGCCACCAACTTCCCTCTGACCTGGACAAGCTCAAAGTTTAGTTGTTCCGAGGATTCTACTTCAGCCTGCCAAATCCACTAATCAGTAGGTGAAGTTGGTGCCACACCCTGTTTCCCTCCCATTTTTATTGGGGGAAATGGAACTTCCAACTCCAACCTCGGAATAGCTCCCGAGGCGGCTTGCATACCACAGGCACTGACCTCTGTGGCGTGGAGTGCTGTGCTCATGATTCCTCTGTGCAGATGGGGAATCTCCTCCTTCCACACTGTCAAGGAAATTGCAGGATACTCCTCTGTTCCCCTGGGTCCTCCAAAAGATGCTTTAGGTAGCTCTAGGTGACCACCAACTGCCTTGTTTCACGAGCTGACTCCAAGAGCTCCTTACTCTGACGCCATCTTGACTCTTACCTGTTCCTGTAAGCTTTTACCGGAAATAAATATCTTTTATAAAAACCAACAGATTTCTGTTACTTTGCATCAGCACCTCTTTTGATGACTAATACAAATTGTGTTGGCACAATTTTTGGAAATCAATTGACCATAGACATAAGGGCTTATTTCTTAAAACTCAATTCATTCCGTTGTTCTAAATGCCTATTAACTGTAGCTTGTAGTAAGTTTGGAAATCAAGAAGTGTGAATCCTCCAACTTTGTGTCTCTTTTTCAAGACTGTTTTGGCTATTTGGGATCTCTTGCAATTCCATGTAAATTTCAAGATCAGCTTTTCAATTTCTGCACAAAAAGCCTTTGGTTTTTGAGAAGGACTGCATTGAATCTGTAGATCTCTTGGGGGTAGTATTGACATCTTAAGAATATTAAGTCTTCCAATCCATGAATGCATGATGACTTCCCATTTATTTAGGTCTTCTTTAACTGCTTTCAGAAATATTTTATAGTTTTCTGTACACAAGTCCTACATATCCTTGATTAACTTTATTCCTAAATATTTTATTCTTTTGAGGCTATTGTCAATATAAGTATTACTTGAATTTAATTTTTGGTTTGTTAATTGTGAATGGATATAATACAACAGATTTTTCTGTGATCATGTATCCTGGAACTTTTCTAAATCCATTTAGAAGTTCCAATTACATTTTCATTGATTGCTTGGGATTTTCTCTATATAAAACCATGCCATCTGCAAAAAGAGATACTTCTCCTTCTCCTTTCTAATGTGAAATTTTAAAATTTTATTTTCTTGCATAATTTCTCTGGCTAGATCTTCCAGTACAATGTTCAATAGCACTGACAAAGTGGGTATCCTTGTTTGGTTCTTGATCTCAGGAAGAAAGCTTTCAGCATTTTGTCACTGAGTGTGCTTTTTTTCATAAATGCCCTCTTCATGTTGAGATAGTTCCCTTCTATTCCTAGATTGTTGGATGTTTTTATCACGAAAGGATATTGGATTTTGTCAAATGCTTTTTCTGTGTCAACTGAGTTGACCTTGCAATTTCCCTCTCAATTAATATTTGATTAAATGATTGATTCTCATATATTGAACCATCCTCGTATTCCTGGGTAAAATCCTCTTGGTCATGGTATACAACCCTTTTAGTATATTGTTAGGTTCAAATTGCTAGTATTTTATTGTGTATTGTTACACTTATATTCATAAGGATTATTGGTCTAGGACTTCTTCTTATGATGCCTTTCTTTGGTTTTGGTACCAGATTAATGGTGGCCTAGGTTCGGTAGTGTTCCCTTCACTTATATATTTTTTGTAACAGATTGAAAAGGATTGCTTTTAATTCTTTAAATATTTGGTAGTGGAGGGAGCAGATGTGGCTCAAGTGATTGAGTGCCTGCCTCCCACATGGGAGGTCCAAGGTTTGGTTTCTGGTACCTCCTTAAAAAAAAAGCATACACAAAAAACAAACAATAAGCTAAACAAATGAAAAAACCAATTCAGGGAAGCTGTGGTGGCTTAGTGGTTGAGTGCCTCCTTCCCACCTACAAGGTCCCAGGTTTAATCCCTGGCTTCAGGTTCCTCAAAAATATATATATATATTTGGTAGAATTCACCAGTGAGGCCATCTGATCCTGGGTTTTTTGTTGTTGTTGTTGGGAGTTTTTTGATTACTTATTGTGGTAGTTCAAGATTATTTTATGAATCCCCAAAAAAGAAATAATAAGTTTGTAAACTAATTTATTCCTTTGTGTCTGATACTCATTTTTACTTTAAGGTTTGTTTGCTTGTCTATTTATTTGCTTATTTATTTATTCCCTACTCCCATTGTTTTGCACTTGCTGTCAATGATGGTTAGGCTATTTTTTCAACTCTGCCAGGTAATTGTACACAGTTGTTTGGTCAAGCAAGCACTGGGCTAACTGTATGCAAGGGAATTGATGGACTTTAGTCACCATTGACTTTACTGCAGTGGTAAATCATAGATAGCTGGTTATAATTACATCAAGTAGGGAGATTGCCATCAACAGTGAGTGACGCTCAGCTAACATGGAGTTGAAGAAGGTCAACCACCACACCAGGGAGCCAAGATTGCCTACAACTGAAAGCAGGAGGATTGCATCCAGCATCCATGTGGAATCTAAGCCCCCTCTTCATGTAGAAGTGGAGTGGACACAACCATTCCAAGGTCCACAGGATGGAGGAATGGAGTATGGATCAGAGTGTACTTAACTGATAATCTATTCATGAACTATTGTGATTAGTAATCAAAGAAAATGTGGCATTGGTGTGGAGAAAGTGGCCATGGTGGCTGCTGGGGGTGGGGAATGAGAGGAAGAAATGAGATGTGGAGGCATTTTTGGGACTTGGAGTTGTCCTAGGTAATGCTGCAGGGACAGTTGCCAGACGTTGTATGTCCTCCCATGGCCCACTGGGTGGAACGTGGGAGAGTGTGGACTATGATGTGAACCATTGACCATAAGGTGCAGCGGTGCTCAGAGATGTATCCACCAAATGCAATGAATGTCTCATGGTGATGGACAAGATTGTTGTTATGGGGGAAGAAGTGGGATAAGGGGGTTGGGAGTAAATGGGAACCTCATATTTTTTGAACATAATATTAAAAAAATAAAGACAAAAAAAAAAAAAAAAAAACAAAACACCACAGTGAGTGACGCTTAACCCAATCAGTTGAATCCCTTATAAGGGGAAGTTATTCTAGCATTGTGAGAGAATTTCCCAGCGCTTCTTTGGACAGCCAGCATCTCTCAAAACTCATCAAGAATCTTCACTGGACTTTCTTTGGAACTCCTGGTTGCAGCCTGCCTGCAGCCTACCTGCAGAACCTGGACTTGTGCATCCCCACAGCAGTGTGAGAGACTCTGATAAATCTCTTACTATCAATGGATATCCCTTCTTGATTCTGTTTCCCTAGAGAACCCTGACTAATACAGCTTGGTACCAGGAGTGGTTATTGAGGAAGAAAGTCTTAAACATGGAATGTCTGAGATGGTTCTGGGAGTTGAGCAATTGTCTTTCTACTCTATTTGGACTCAAGGGTACTGATGACTCCCTTTCCAATAACAAAGAGGTTGCTAAAAGTCCATGGTGCGAGATTTGCAAAATAACATCACTGGGTTCCCTTATTTCCACACTTGTAAGAAGCAAGGATCTGGGTGAGAGAGTTTTCAACACCTTAACAGAGTTTTTGTAGTCAAATGGTATAATGATGTTGGATGGCTCCTCCTAGATACTCTGCATACAGTTACCAAAGAAAAAGATGAGTTAAAGGCTTCAATTTTGAAACTTAAACACTGAATGGATGACATTCAGTGTTTCAGATTGTGCTCCGAAAGAAAACCTTGTTTCTTGTAGCCACAGGCTTGAAATATCAGAGAACCAAACTCAGACTCTCATTGTTTGAGTAGCAGAATTGCAAAGGAAACTAAAATCTCAACCCCATAGAGTTTCTGCAGTTAAAGTGAAGGCATCCATTGGAAAAGAGTGGAAGCTAGAGAATTGGGATGGAGTCATATGTAATGATGATGATATTGATGGAGATATTGGAACCCTGAATTCTGCTGAGACTTTCATCCAGTCTCCAGCCTGCCTCAGGGAGTCTGAAACATCTTCCAGCCTTGAGGCAGGGACCAGCCAAACTGTAGCCTGCCCTACCCAGCCTCCAGCCTGCCCCAGGGAGTCTGGACTTCCTCCCATTCCTGAGGCACTTGCCAGTCAAAGTCCAGCATGCACTGCCAAGCCTCTAGTCTGTCCTGAGAAAACTTCCTTCAAACACCCGCCTGAAGAGATTAATCCAGTCTCACCAGAAGAAAATGCAAGGGTCAGTAGCTTGCAAGGCAATTCTAATCCTTCTCCTTCCCCATCCCCACCACTCTCTTCTCTTCCAGACCTATTACTAGACCAAAATAATAACAAGCGGCCATAGGTGAAATACAACGTGTGACCCATGAGGAAGTAAGGTATACTCAGAAAGAACTGCATGAGTTTTCCAACTTATATAAACAGAAATCAGGGGAATATATGTGGGAATGGAAACTAAGGGTATGGGATAATGGTGGAAGGAATATAAAGTTGAATCGGGCTGAATTTTTTGATATAGGCCTACTAAGCAGAAATTCTGGATTCAACGTTGTAGCTTGAATGGTTAGAAAGGGCTCTACAGTTTGTTTGGATGACTGATTGAAACATGGGCCAAAAGATGGCCTAGCATGTCTGAGGTTTAGATGCTGGCTTTGCCCTGGTACTTGGAAGAAGAGGAAATTCAAAGGCTTAGGGAGATTGAAATGCCAGAATGGCTTTACCATTTGAGAGCTGCCCACCCACCCCAGGAATGTTCAGAGGACACACCTTTAACCAGGACTGTGAGGAATAAATTTGTAAGACTAACTCCATCTTTCCTAAAGAGCTCTGTGGTTGCTCTTCTCTTTAGTCAAATATTACTGTAGGGAGCGCTGGGATGGAATTAGAATCCTTAAACTTTTTGGGGATGATTGGATGTCGGTTTGGTAAAATTCAAGTATGAGCAGTTAAAGTCAAGTATCAGCCACAGTAAATGTGGGCGTGGCTACCACAATGAAAGTAAGATTCAAAAAAGTACTCAAACTAGTCGGAGTCCTGGGAGAGTTATGACGTTGGCTAATACATTATGGGATTCCTGGCAGTGAAATAGATGGGCAGTCCACTAAATTTCTTCAGGATCTGTATAAACAGAAGTTTTCTGGGGTGAGTGAAAGAAAACCTAACTCAAATTACAGATGCAGAGAGTCACAGACCTTAATGAATTCCCAGGCTTGAGACAATTTACAGACTCAGAGCCTCTTGAATGAGGAGGAGGCCAGGTCTCCTTGCAGATGAATCTTGTTAAAGTGACCCAAATTCATACTCTTAATCTTCCTCCTACCTTTCCCCAAGGAGATCTGTGGTCTTTTACCAGAATAACTGTGCATTGGGGAAAAGGAAATGATCAGATATTTTGGGGATTATTAGACACTAGCTCAGAAGTGACATTAATTCCAAGAGATTCAAAACATCACTATGGTCTACCACTCAGAGTAGGGGCTTATGGAGGTCAGATGATTAATGGAGTTTTTTCTCAGGTCCATCTATCAGTGGGTCTAGTTGGTCCCTGGACCCATTCTGTGGTTATTTCCCCAGTTCCAGAATGCATCATTGGAATAGACATACTGAGTAACTGTCAAAATCCCCACTTTGGATCCCTGACTTGTGGAGTGAGCACTATTATGGTTGGAAAGACCAAGTGAAAGCCATTAGAATTGCCCCTACCTAGCAAAATAGTAAACCAAAAGCAATCTTGGAATACTGGAGGGATTGCAGAAATTAGTGCCACCATCAGAGATTTGAAGGATACAGGGGTGGTGATTCCCACCACATCCCCATTCAATTCTCCTATTTGGCCTGTACAGAAAACAGAAGGATCCTGGAGGATGACAGTAGATTATCATATACTTAACCATGTGGTGACTCCAATTGCAGCTGCTCTGCCAAATGTGGTATCATTGCTTGTGCAAATCAGTGCATCCCCTGGTACCTGGTATGCAGCTATTGATTTGGCAAATGGTTTTTTCTTTATTGCTATTAGTGAGGACTACCAGAAACAGTTTGTTTTCAGCTGGGCAGGCCTGTAGTATACTTTCACTGTCTTGCCTCAGGAGTATATCAACTCTCCAACCTTATGTCATAATATCATCCACAGGGATCTTGATCATTTCTACCTTCCACAAGACATCACACTGGTCCAGGATATTGATGATACCATGTTGATAGGATCTAGTGAGCAAGAAGTAGCAAAGACTCTAGATTTATTAGTAAGTCATTTATGTGAGAGACGATGGGAGATAAATCCAACTAAAATACAAGGTCCTTCCATCTTATTGAAATTTCTAGGCATTCAGTGGTGTGGGGTATATTGAGATATCCCTTCTAACATGAAGGATCAGCTATTGCATCTTGCTCCTCCTATGAACAAAAAAGAGGCACAATGCTTAGTTGGTCTGTTTGAATTTTGGAGACAACACAGTCCTCACCTGGGTGTGCTACTCAGGCCCATTTACCGGGTGACCAGAAAAGCTGCTACATTCAATTGGGGACTAGAACAAGAAGAGGCTCTGTGTCTCATCCAGGCTGCTGTGCAAGCTGCACTGCCACTTGAGCTGTATGATCGATCCAGCAGATCCAATGTTGCTGGAAGTTTCCATGGCAAATAGAGATGCTGTCTGGAGCCTTTGGCAGGCCCCTATAGGAGAATCACAAAGTAGACCTTTAGAATTTTGGAGCAAAGCCCTGCCATCCTCTGCAGATAACTATTCCCCTTTTGAGAAAGATCTTTTGGCCTGCTACTGGGCGTTAATAGAGACTAAATGCTTAACCATGGACCATCAAGTTACCATGAGATCTGAGTTGCCTATCATGAGCTGGGTATTGTCTGACCCATCAAAGCATAAAGTTGGACATGCAAAGCAGCACTCCATAGTAAATTGGATGTGGTATATATGAGATAGGTTTTGAGCAGGTCCTGAAGGCACAAGTACGTTACATGAAGAAGTAGCCCAAATGCCCATGGCCACCACCCATACCATGTTACCTTCTCTTTCCCAGCCAACAGCTTTGGACTCTTGGGGAGTCCCTTACAATCACCTGACTGAGGAAGAGAAAACTCAGGCCTGGTTTACAGATGGTTCTGCATGATATGCAGGCACCACCCAAAAGTGGACAGCTGCAGCACTGCAGCCCTTTCTGGGACATACCTGAAAGTCAGTGGTAAGGTCAAATCTTCCCAGTGGGCAGAAGTTTGAGCAGTGACCTCATATTTCATTTTGCTTGGAAGAAGCACTGGCCAGAGGTGCATTTGTACACTGATTCATGGGCTGTTGCCAGTGGTTTGGCTGGATGGTTAGGGACTTGGAAAAAACATAAGTGGGAAATTTCTGACAAAGAGGTCTGCCAAAGTGGTATGTTCCTTGATGTTTCTGAATGGGCAAAAAAGATGAAAATTTTTGTGTCCTACAGGAATGTTCACCAGAGGGTAACTTCAGCAGAGGAAGATTTTAATAATCAAGTGATTAGATGACCTGCTCTGTGAGTAATGCTCAACCTTTTCCCCAGTCACTCTTATCATTGCCCAGTGGACTCATGAACAAAGTGGCCATGGAGGTGGGGATGGAGGTTATGCATGGGCTTGGCAACACAGACTTCCCCTTACCAAGGATGACTTGGCTACAGCCACTGCTGAGTGCCCAGTCTGCCAGCAGCAGAGACCCACACTCAGCCTCCCATATGGCACCATTCCTTGAGGTGACCAGCCTGCTACCTGTTGGCCAATTGACTACATTGGACCTCTTCCACAATGGAAGGGGCAGCAATTTGTTTTAACTGGAATAGACACATACTCTGGATATGCGTTTGCATTTCCTGTATGCAATGCTTCTTCTAAACTACCATCTGTGGACTTACCGGGTATCTTTATTTGCCACCATGGCATTCCACACCGCATTGCTTCTGATCAAGGAGTGCATTTCACAGCAAATGATGTGCAGGAATGGGCACATGCTCATGGAATTCACTGGTCTTACCATGTTTCCCATCACCTTGAAGCAGCTGGATTGATAGAACTGTGAAATGGCCTTTTGAAGACTCAATTACAGCACCAACTAGGTGGCAATACTTGCAGGGCTGGGGCAATGTTCTCCAGGAGGCTGTGTATGCTTTAAGTCAGTGTTCACTCAATGGTCCTATTTCTCCCATAACCAGAATGCATGGGTCCAGGAATCAAGGGGTGGAAATGGGAGTAGCACCACTCACTATTACCCCTAGTGACCCACTAAGAAAAGTTTTGTTTGCTGTCCCTGCAACCTCAAACTAAAACCTACAGGTTTTAGTCCCAAAAGGAGGAGTGCTGTCACCAGGGAACACAACGTTTCCACTGAACTGGAAATTAAAACTGCCACCTGGCCACTTTGGACTCCTCTTACCTCTGAATCAACAGTAAAAGAAGGGAATTACTGTCCTGGCTGGGGTGACTGATCCTGACTATCAAGGGGAAAAAGGACTGCATTTGCATAATGGGGGTAAAGAAGCGTTTGCCTGGAATACAGGAGATCCTCAAGGGCATTTCTTAGTACCGCCATGTCCTATGATTAAAGTCAATGGAAAACTGCAACAACCCAATCCAAGCAGGACTAATACTGGCCCAGAATCTTCAGGAATGAAATTTTGGGTCACCCCACCAGGCAAAGAACTATGGCCAGCTGAAGTGCTTGCTGAGGGTAATGGAAACATTGAATGGGTAGTAGAAGAAGAAATTGATAAATATGAATTTTGACCATGTGACCAGTTAAAGAAAAGAGGCCTATAAAGGGTCATGAATCTTCCTTGTTTCATTATGATGATAGTAAATGTGCACAAAAAGAATTTCTTTGTCTTCTTCCCCAAATTTCCCCTTATTATATAACAAGTTGTGTCCATTTCATGTTATAATATTTGAGGATGTCAAATTTGAGAGTGAACATTACTCAAGAACCTGCACCCTATTCTGTATGGGATTAATGATTTTCCGGTTGTGTGCAGGAGAGTTGAACATTGTTAGGTGGAAATATATATGTATGCATGTCTGGTTTTGCTTTTTTTTCTTAAAGACTAAGTATAGTTTCAGGTAATGTGGATGGTTGGTGAGTTGACAAGTGGTGGACTGTGCTGGTTAGGTATTCTGTCAACTCGGCCAGGTAATTGTGCCCAGTTATTTGGCCAAGCAAGCACTTGTCTAACTGTAATGCAAGGGCATTGATTGACTTTAGTCACCATTGACTTTACTGCAGTGGTAAATCATAGATAGCCAATTATAATTACATCAGTCAGGGAGATTGCCATCAACAGTGAGTGATGCCTAACACAATCAGTTGAATCCCTTAAAAGGGGAAGTGGTTCTAGTTTTGAGAGAGAATTCCCAGCTCTTCTTTGGACTGCCAGTATCTCCCAAAACTTGTCAATAATCTTCAATGAACTTTCATTGGAGCTCGTGGTTGCAACCTGCCTGCAGACCTGCAGAACCTGGACTTGTGCATCCCCATGGCTGTGTGAGAGATTCTGATAAATCTCCTACTGTTGACAGATATCTCTTGTTGATTCTGTTTCCCTAGAGAACCCTGACTAATACACTATCTGCTTTCTGTGTCCATTCACTGTGTGCTCTTCTGTGTCTGCTTGTCTTCTCTTTAGGTGGCACTGGGACCCGATCCTGGGACCTTCTGGAGTGGGAGAGTGGTGCTCAATCTCTTGTGCTACCTCAGCTCCCTGGTCTGATACATCTCTTATTTTCTCCCTATGTGTCTCTTTTGTTGCATCATATTGCTGTGTCAGGTCTCTGCTCAGGCCAACACTCCAGCACTCCATGTGAATCAGCACTCCACATGGCCAGTTCTCCGCTTGGGCCAACACGCCTTATGGGCCAGGTTGCCTTCACCAGGAGGCTCCCGGAATCAAACCCTGGACCTCTCATATAGTATACAGGAGCCCAGTTACTTGAGCCACATCCACTTCACCTGATACTCTTTGATGTATTAAATTTCATTGAAAGGCCTTTGATTAAATTACCTGCTAAGATTGCTGTAGTGCTTTTTATTGGACTCTATCATTGAGGTGTGACTCAGATTGAGTCTCTGCCCTCTTGCTGGGTCTGATATAAATGGAAACACAAAGAAAGACTCACTGGACAAACACAGGAAGAGAGAGCTTCATCATTTTTGATCCTGCCATGTGACAGAAAGGAGAAGGGCCAAACAGCTCAGGCCCATGGAGAGGTGAGCCATGTCCCTGATAGCTTATACCTGAATTTGGAAAGAAAGCTGAGCAGCTGAGCCTGAAAGAGGATGCCTGACGGGTAAGGAGAAACCTGGGCAGAGATGGCCTGCCATCTTGCTTCACCACGTAGCAACACACCAGGATCAACAGTAACTGATTTTGGTGAGAAAACATCTCTAATGGTGCCTCAATTTAGACTTTTCATGACCTTGGAATTGTAAGCTTTTACCCCAAATAAGTCCCCTTTATAAAAGCCACCAAAAAAAAAAAAAAAAAAAAGAAGAAGAAGAAGAAGAAGAAGAAAAAATAAAAAAAGAAAAAAACCCAACCAAAATTTTAAAAAAAGCAAACAGAGGGAAGCAGATGTGGCTCAACCAGCTAGGTACCCACCTACCATGTTGGAGATTCTAGGCCCGGTCCCAGTGCTTCCTAAAAGAAGACAGACTCTGCCCCAGCTGTAAGGAGCAGATGCAACAAGCCAGCAGATGCTGCAGCCCTTGGGGACCAGATGTGGCTCAGGCCATTGGGCACTTGCCTCTCACGTGGGAGTTCCCAGGTTAGGTTCCCACTGACTCCTGGAGAAGGTGAGCAAACAATGAGCAGACAGAGGACAGAACCACCTGGGGGAGGGGGACGATGGCAGGAATAAAGTAAATAAATCTTTAAAAATAAAAAGTGAACAGATTTCTGGTACTTTACATTAGCAGCCCTTTGGCAAATGAAACACTGATTCAATCTTTTTACTTCCTACATAAATCATTAAGATTTTCTATTTCTTTTTTTTTAAATTAAAAAAAAATTTAAATTTCTCTCCCCCCCTTCCTCTCCTTCCCCCATTGTCTGCTTTCTGTGTCCATTCACTATATGTTCTTCTGTGTCTGCTTGTATTCTTGTCAGCAGCACTGGGGATCTGTGTTTCTTTTTGTTGTGTCATCTTGCTGCATCAGCTCTCTGTGTGTAAGGTACCACTCCTGGGCAGGCTGTGCTTTTACTTTTTGCATGGGGTGGCTCTCCTTGCAGGGCGCACTCCTTGTGCGAGGGGCTCCCCTATGCTGGGGACACCCCTGTGTGGCACAGCACTCCTTTTGCACATCAGCACTGCATGAGGGCCACTAGAGGTGGAGTGCCAACCAGGAGTTAACAGTGGTCCTGCAATAACCCTGCCCGTGGAGGGGAGCAGCACTGAGAGGAGAGAGGGGGAAGAGTCATAGGGCTTCGTTATGTTAAACCTTAAAAACGTTCCTGTAGGGAAGCGGACTTGGCCCAGTGGATAGGGCATCTGCCTACCGCATGTGAGGTCCGCGGTTCAATCCCGGGCAACCTTGACCCGTGTGGAGCTGGCCGATGTGCAGTGTTGATGCACGCAAGGAGTGCCCTGCCATGCAGGTGTGTCCCCCGCGTAAGGGAGTCCCACAGGCAAGGAGTGCACCCCGTAAAGAGAGCCGCCCAGTGCGAAAGAAAGTGCAGCCTGCCCAGGAATGGTGCCACACACACGGAGAGGTGACACAACATGATGATGCAACAAAAAGAAACACAGTTTGCCCATGCCTCTGATAAGCATAGAAGTGGTCACAGAAGAACACACAGCAAATGGACACAGAGACCAGACAACTGGGGGTGGGGGGAGAAGGGGAGAGAAATAAATAAATATATAAATCCTTAAAAAAAAGTTCCTGTAGGTGAGCTCTGAGCGGAGGCTCCACTCCCTTCCCAGCCGCCAAGAAGCAAGTTCCTCCCTCACCTGTGCTGCTTCCCCAGAAGAGGCTGATGGTCATGTTCTGTGGAGCATCTGGAATGGAAAGAAGCAACGGGTGATAATGAGCAAGATGGTGGGGTCTGAGCGTTCTTTTCACCTTGACCCAGCCGTGGAAGGACACCCCCCATATCCCCAGGCCTTGCCCCCTATCCCAGCACGCCCCTGCCTCAGGGACCCGGTGTCCCGGCCCAGCACTCACAGGTGATGTTGAGGTAGATGGTCCTCTCCACAGTCACTGCAGCTCCAGGGAAGGCCACCTGGCAGGTGAGGCTGGTACCGTGGTCCTAGGGCCGTGGAGTGAGTGTGAGCACAGAGGAGAGGTGGGCTCTGGGGTCCAGGTGGTGAGGGCAGCCCTAGTCCAGGAGAAGGTGGGGGGTGTCCCCCGCTCACAGGCCCAGGGCACGGTGCAGGTTATGTTCCTGGGGTGGCCAGATTCTAGGGTCCCCTGGATGTGGATGTCGGGTGTATTTGTCAGGGCTTGAGAGGAGAGAGAGAGGCCTGGGCCCTGGAGTGGGGATCCTGAGTGTGCCCCTGGGCACAGCCTCTGCCTCGGACATGCCGTCTGCTCCCAGCCAGCCCCTCTGTCCTGTCCCCCTGGGCCTCTCCCAGGACGAGGTGCAGGGGCCCCAGGATCCACTCCCATGTCCTCTTCTTGGCCTGTTCCTTACCTGTCACATGCACAGAGAGCTTATATGATACGTAAGTCAGTTTCAAATCTCCCCTCTGCACCCTAAAGGCGTACGTCCCGGTGTCTCCCCTCCGTGTGTCTTTGATGGCCAGGGAGTAGTTGTCAGTCCTGGGGTCCCCGAGGAGGTTGAATCAGCCCTGGGTCTCCTCCTGCTGTTTTCTATTTGGATTGTTTGTGGCCACTGGAGGACCACGGATATAATCGGTTCACTCCCTTAACCAGTAGCCGAGAGCTGGGTCAGAGTCAGTGTGGTGAAATGAAGGGTAGAAGAATTTGCAGGGCATGACGACACACAGGCCCTCCTGCACCTCCACTGACCTCTACACTTGCAGCCAGAATCTCGAATCCTGAGTCAGGGACCTGTGGAAACCAGGTCAGTGCAGCTCCAGACCAGCACCCCCTGCCCCCCCTCCCCAGGGGCACTCACCTGCCCACAGCAGAGACACCAGCAGCAGCATCTCTGAGGAGGGGGACCCGGGGCTGCCTCTGACTGAGATGAGCAGCGGAAGGCAAGTGAATGGGGAGGGATGGCGGGGGTCACCCTGGAAGCTGGTGAGAAGCATGAGACCACGGAGTTCACAAAAGAGGAACTTTAGCTTAAAGGCACTAGGAGCTTGACCCTCTTTGCTCAGAGAGCATGGAAATCTCAAGGCCAGGGACCCCAGAAACCTGCCCAAGGGGGATAGCAGGAAGGACAGAGCCCTGCGTCCTGCCTCCCAGACTCCAGTGCTGCCCAGTCTCCAGTTCTTGTGCCCAGGGACCTCCAGGACATCCAAGATGCACTGCATGTGTTCTCCCAGTCAAGGGGCTCTTCTGTGCACTGTTTTCCACCAGGGAGCTCATCCACTCCTGGTCTGTGCCAAGAGGGTCACAGCCTCATCTAGAGCCATGGGGTGGAGAGATTGGCCAGCGGTGAAATTCTTTATGGTCTTGTGAGTGTCTGGGGCGTAGTAAATGAAAGGCAACCTAAGTAAAGTAGAGAGGTATCCATCCACCCACCCATCCATCCATCCATTCATCCATCCATCCATCCATCCATCCATCCATCCATCCATCCATCCATCCATCCATCCATGTGAACATTTATGCATTCTGATGGCTGGAGACAAGAAGAGTTATGACCTGCCTGGTCCATAACCTTGAGATTTTCCTTCTCCAGCTACATCACATCCTCACCAATTGTGGGCTTTTAAAAAATGTGAGATTGGAATTTTTTCCCTGGTAGCCAGGATGCTGATTTGCAAAGCTTTAAAGACATCTCCAGAATAAGAAACTTGCAACATCTTTTCATGTAAAACAAAAGGAGAACACAGTGGAGAATAAGAAGCTGTGAATCAGTGGAGAAGGAACTTCTTCACCATAAGGGCTGTCTGCAGTTCAGTGCAGTGAGGGCTTGCATGGTTTCCTTATGCCCACATCATATAGGCCAGCATTGATGTTTATCAAAACACCTGTTTTTCAGAGCTAAATGAGATTCAAAAATATATTCTCAGAAAACCTGAATATATGGATAAAATTAAAATTTTAGTCTCAGATTACATGGTTTTCCTGCTTGCTCTATGTAGCATGTATATGGTAAGTCCCTGAGACTTATGACATAAGAGTATACACATTTTATATATTTGTACAATCTTTACACAAAGTATTGATCTATCTATATATATTCATTCAATCTTATTAATGTAGACAGAATTTTGCATACTCACATGATGTATGAGGAAATTAAGTGCCTGTTCAGTAAAATGTTACCTTGTTCTAGGTTTAAAAAGCAAGTGTGTGTTTGGTGGCATGTAATAGAAAACCCATTATATTTGATTTTAACAACAAAAAATGTTTTACCATGTTCTTGGACTAGACAAATATTATGAAGTGAGCTGTCATTGTGTTTTTTAATGAACTTTATTAGATATAATTTACATAAAATAAATAACTTGAAGTGAACATATCTAAGAATTTGGACAAATGTGTGCAACCATGTAGTAACCTCCCCAATCAAGATATAAAATATTTCCAATACGCTCAAGTGTTATCTCTTAATGTCATACCTCATTACATCTAATCATTCCTACCTGCTGCCCCATCCCCAGTGACCTACTTGCTACTTGGACTGCTTTTGCCTACTGGGGAATTTCCTATACATGTACTCTTGCATGTCAGTCTTCTCTCACTCTGCATAATATTCTTGAAATGAATCCAAGTTGTTTTATATACATGTGGTTCATAATGTTTAATTACTAAGCAGTATTCCACCATATAGGTATACCACAATCTTTTATCTAGTCATCTGTTGGTGGGCATTTAAAATTTCCAGTGTTTATTTCTTATGAAGAAAGCTGCCATGGTATTTAGGCACAAGTCTTCCACGGACATATTTCCATACTGATAAGTGGTTTGCTGGATCAAAAAGTAACTCCATGTTTGTCTTTAATTGCTAAACTATTGTCCAAAGGGCTTTTTGTCTTTACCAGCCCCATCAGCTGAGTTTCACTTTCTCTCCCCATTTGTCAATTAGATATTGTTAGTCTCTTAAATTTTAACAGTCCCACCGGGAGTAGAGTGGAATGTCATTGTGTGTTTTCTCTTCTTACATTTATTTTTAATTTTACATACCGTAAAGATGCTTTTCATAGTGTACAGTTCTGCGAATTTTGACATGTACATAGATTTGTACAACTGCAACCATCATCAAGATACTGAAGACCTCCATTATCCAAACCATTCCCTCCTGCTTCTTCCTGGGATTCAAAGCCTCCTCCCTCCGAATCCCTGGAAAACACTGATCCAATGCCCATCCCTGTTGCTTTGCCTTTCACAGAATGTCATAAAAAGAAAATCAGATACAGTGAAGCCTTTAAAATTCTGCTTAATTCACTTAGCATAACGCATTCCACATGCATCCACATAATTAGGTAAATGAATAGTTTGACTTTCATCAGCAAGACCCATTTCAGAATTCTGACCTCCAAACTCTAAAATAATAATGGGTATTCTACTTTTTTCTATTTTTGTTTTTATTTTATTTTTCGTTATGTTATTTTCAACCACAAAATTTAAGGTAATTTGTTACAGCTGCAACAGAAAATGAATACAGGTTGTAACTAATCTCACTGATTCCTCCAGATAATCCAACTCTAAAAACACTATTATTTTCTTCAAAATTAAAACTGAGAGAAGTCAGGCCTTTTTTCCACGCAGTAATGATGGATTCAGGATCCAAAAAAGGACAAAAATTATATCTGACCGAGGGCCTCCTCAGGAGCAGGCCCTGGGGCAGGTGCACAAAGCAAACTCAAGCCCAGACCTTGTCCAACTCACTTTCGGGTATAGAAGGCAGACAGCACACAAACAAGCAAGCATGGGATGGTAAATTATTATGTGATGGACAGAAACCGAGTGCAAAGGAGAGAATATCACGGTCTCCGTCAGACCCAGCTCTGCACAAAAAACAAACAACAAGCTAAACAAATGAAAAAAACAATTCAGGGAAGCTGTTCTGGCTTAGTGGTTTTGCACTTGCTGTCAATGATAGGCTATTTTTTCAATGCTGCCAGGTAATTGTGCACAGTTGTTTGGTCAAGCAAGCACTGGGCTAACTGTATGCAAGGGAATTGATGGACTTTAGTCACCATTGACTTTACTGCAGTGGTAAATCATAGATAGCTGGTTATAATTACATCAAGTAGGGAGATTGCCATCAACAGTGAGTGATGCTCAGCTAACATGGAGTTGAAGAAGGTCAACCACCACACCAGGGAGCCAAGAGTGCCTACAACTGAAAGCAGGAGGATTGCATCCATCATCCATGTGGACTCTAAGCCCCCTCTTCATGTAGAGGTGGAGTGGACACAACCATTTCAAGGTCCAAAGGATGGAGGAATGGAGTATGGATCAGAGTGAACTTAACTGATAATCTATTCATGAACTATTGTGATTAGTAATCAAAGAAAATGTGGCATTGGTGTGGAGAAAGTGGCCATGGTGGCTGCTGGGGGTAGGGAATGAGAGGAAGAAATGAGATGTGGAGGCATTTTTGGGACTTGGAGTTGTCCTGTGTAATGCTTCAGGGACAGTTGCCAGACATTGTATGTCCTCCCATAGCCCACTGGGTGGAACGTGGGAGAGTGTGTGCTATGATGTGGACCATTGACCATAAGGTGCAGCGGTGCTCAGAGTTGTATCCACTAAATGCAATGAATGTCTCATGATGATGGAGGAGATTGTTGTTGTGGGAGACGTAGTGGGGTTAGGGGGGGTGGTGGTATATGGGGACCTCATATTTTTTTAATGTAATATTAAAAAAATATAAAAAGACAAAACAAAACAAAACAAAACAAAAAACAAAACACAGTGAGTGACGCTTAACCCAATCAGTTGAATCCCTTATAAGGGGAAGTTATTCCAGCATTGAGAGAGAATTTCCCAGCTCTTCTTTGGACAGCCAGCATCTCTCAAAACTCAAGAATCTTCACTGGACTTTCTTTGGAACTCCTGGTTGCAGCCTGCCTGCAGCCTACCTGCAGAACCTGGAATTGTGCATCCCCACAGCAGTGTGAGAGACTCTGATATATCTCTTACTATCAGTGGATATCCCTTCTTGATTCTGTTTCCTAGAGAACCCTGACTAATATTGCTTGGTACCAGGAGTAGTTATTGAGGAAGAAAATCTTAAACATGGAATGTCTGAGATGGTTCTGGGAGTTGAGTAATTGTCTTTCTACTCTATTTGGACTCAAGGGTACTGATGACTCCCTTTCCAATAACAAAGTGGCTGCTAACAGTCCATGATGTGATTTTGCAAAATAACATCACTGGGTTCCCCTATTTCCACACTTGTAAGAAGCAAGGATCTGGGGGAGAGAGCTTTCAACACCTTAACAGAGTTTTTGGAGTCAGATGGTATAATGATGTTGGATGGCTCCTCCTAGATACTCTGAATACGGTTACCAAAGAAAGAGATGAGTTAAAGGCTTCAATTTTGAAACTTAAACACTGAATGGATGACATGAAAGTTTCAGATTGTGCTCTGAAAGTAAACCTTGTTTCTTGTAGCCACAGGCTCAAAATATCTGAGAACCAAACTCAGACTCTCATTGTTTGAGTAGCAGAATTGCAAAGGAAACTAAAATCTCAACCCCGTAGAGTTTCAGCAGTTAAAATGAAGGCATCCATTGGAAAAGAATGGAATCTAGAGAATTGGGATGGAGCCATATGTAATGATGATGATATTGATGGAGATATTGGGACCCTGAATTCTGCTGAGACTTTTCCAAATAAGCCTGCCATGGCTTGCCCTGTCCAAGCCACACCTTGTCAACCTTTTATCATCCAGCCTCCAGCCTGCCTCAGGGAGTCTGAAACATCTTCCAGCCTTGAGGCAGGGACCAGCCAAACTGTAGCCTGCCCTACCCAGCCTCCAGCCTACCCCAGGGAGTCTGGACTTCCTCCCATTCCTGAGGCACTTGCCAGCCAAAGTCCAGCATGCACTGCCAAGCCTCTAGTCTGTCCTGAGAAAACTGCCTTCAAACACCTGCCTGAAGAGATTAATCCAGTCTCACCAGAAGAAAATGCAAGGGAATGCACTGAGGTCAGTAGCTTGCAAGGCAATTCTAATCCTTCTCCTTCCCCACCCCCACCACTCTCTTCTCTTCCAGACCTATTACTAGACCAAAATAACAAGAAGTGCCCATACATGAAACACAAAGTATGACCCATGAGGAAGTAAGTTATACTCACAAAGAACTGCATGAGTTTTCCAACTTATATAGACAGAAATCAGGGGAATATATGTGGGAATGGATACTAAGCGTATGGGATAATGGTGGAAGGAATTTAAAGTTGAATTGGGCTGAATTTTTTCATATGGGCCTACTAAGGAGAAATTCTGGATTCAACACTGTAGCATGAGGGGTTAGAAAGGGCTTTACAGTTTGTTTGGATGGCTGATTGAAACATGGGCCAAAGATGGCCTAGCATGTCTGAGGTTGAGATGCTGGATTTGCCCTGGTACTCAGAAGAAGAGGGAATTCAAAGGCTTAGGGAGATTGGAATGCCAGAATGGATTTACCATTTGAGAGCTGCCCACACACCCCAGGAATGTTCAGAGGACACACCTTTAACCAGTACTGTGAGGAATAAATTTGTAAGAGTAACTCCATCTTTCCTGAAGAGCTTTGTGGTTGCTTTTCTCTTTAGTCAAATAATACTGTAGGGAGGGCTGATATAGAATTAGAATCCTTAAACTTTATGGGGATGATTGGATGTCGGTTTGGTAAAAATCAAGTATGAGCAGTTAAAGTCAAGTATCAGCCAAAGTAAAGGTGGGCGTGGCTACCACAATGAAAGTAAGATTCAAAAAAGTACTCAAGGGGGGCGGGGCAAGATGGTGGATGAGTGAGGATACCTGATAATCTCTCCTGCAATGAAGTGGCTGGGCAGTGTTGGAAATTCTTCGGGACCAGGCTGTTTTGGGATTTTGCAGGGCAGGAGGTGTCTGGACATGAATTTGGTGGGAAGGTAACAGAGAAAATTCGTGTATAAGATAAAATTGAGGCTCTATTACACAGAGGTGGGAGCTGTGCGCAGGTCGCTCCCTCCTGGGGTGGGCGGAACTGCAACATCGGCGCAGCGGTGGCGATTCCTGGAGGCTCTGTGGTACTGCGGAATTCATAAGCCCTGAGCAGGCTATTGGGGGGCTAACAGGGCAGGAGGCCTTCGCAGACTGATTTGGGGAGACAAACAGGAGTTTTATTGAGAGGCAGGGAATTTTTGACTGTGGACACAAATAATAGCGCTTTTGCCTAGAGCCCCGTCCCCCAAGGCTAGCTGCCATCCTGCAGCAGCCTTAAATTGTTCACAATAAAGAGACATCACCAGGAGACTGTTTCAGGGACTGGCAGGGTGGGAGACATCTGGAAGCCAATTAGGGGAATATTTTGTGAAGCGTGGGAATTTCGGTTTTAGACTTTGTTATCTGCGTTTCCGGCTGGAGCCCCACGCCCGGGCCTGGCTACTGATCTGCATCATTAAATTGGCTGCACGGTAGAGGCACCCCCAGGTGGCTGTTCCAGGGGCTTACAGGGTGGGAGGTGTCTGAAGTCTAATTGGTGATACAACCAGAGAAGAGACCCGAGTGAGTGAGTGAATTGTGGGGTTCAGACACATGGGTCAGCGTTTGCAGATATAACCTCTCCCATTGGGCTGGCATCCAGCTGCGGGGATCCCTGAAGGCTGTGTTGCACTGTGGTGCTCCCAGGCTCCCTGTTAACCAGATTTGAGGTTGCCAGGTCTGCATCCCCTAAACCCTGGTGGCCCACACCCCAGAGACTCACACCTCTTGAGTCTTCAATATCACAGACTTTCCATCCCTGAATCCATTATGCCCTGAGGTCCACCTGAGGTCCTTGAATGTCCTAGCCCTCAACGTTTGCATTTTTTTTGTTTAGTTTTGTTTTTTATTTTTATTTTATCTTTTTATTTTTTATTGAGCTAATTTCTAACATTGCATTATCTTCTAGTCTTTTCTCCCAGCGTATCCCCCAAAGTCTTTTTTTTTGGTTATTTAGGGGGGTTTTTTGTTTTTGCTGTTGCAGTAGTTCTATATCATTTTTTCTTTTCCTTACTTGTTCCCCTCCCTTTACCCACCCCCTTTTTCTTTCTTTCTTCTCTTTTTTTTCTTTTTTTCTCTTTTGTCCCTCATTTTCTTCTCATTTTATTTTATCTTAATTACACAATAGGTGGTGCAGGGAACACCTCACATTTGCTAGGTTTCCTCATCCTCCACTGCCTCATTTCTCTGTGAATTGATTTTGGCTACCTACACTATCCGCTTTCCCCTACATCTTGATATCCCCCATCATCTACTGTCTCTCCTATATTCCACCTCCCTTTCTTTGATCCCCAAAGTGTCTAACTCTTAATTTCTAATATCTTTGTTTTCTTTTCTGTCTTTTATCCACTCTTGAAACTATTGCCTTTCGTTTCTCTTTCCCTCTCTCACGAAAACACTAGCATTTTAATTCATACCATATTCCTCCCATATTCAGTTGACTACCTCATTATAGGTACTCTACCTACTGCTATAACTCTACACAACTTACATGAATCTAATATCCATCCTCCCAGATCTCATATTGTTGCTCTGTTAACATTTATCACCAATACTACTTTACACAATTGCCTTTCCCTGGCCCTAATACTTTCCTTTAAAGTGAACTCCACCAGCAATAAGAAATTAGAATAAGAAGAACAAAGTGACAAAGAGAAGATATAACACTTACACAAAAACAACAGCTAATTAATCCCCAAGACTAGACAAAGAAGCTAAGGAACTGATTAAACCCATCAAGATAAAATGATGACCAGACAGCAACAAAAATCTACAAACCAAACCAGTAATCAGGAAAACATGGCTGAATCCAATGAACAAACTAAAAACCAGGAAGGGGAGCAGAACTTCACACAAGTAATTAAAGATCTCAGAACATTTATCACCGACAAATTTAATGAAGTAAAGGAAGAGGTTAACAACATGGAGACAACACTTGGAGGGGAAATTGCAGACATACGCAAAACGATAACAGATATGATGGGAATGAACACCACAGTTCAAGAAATCAAAAATACACTCGCAGCAAATATCAGCAGACTAGAAGAGGCAGAGCAGAGAATTAGTGATGTGGAAGACAGTACATCAGAAATCAAAAAGATAGTAGAATTGATCGATTAAAAAGATAGAAAAAATCCAGCTAGGACTTAGGGACATGAATGACAATGCAAAACGCTCAAACATATGTATTATAGGCATTCCAGAAGGAGAAGAGAATGGAAAGGTGTCAGAAGGAGTGTTGCAGGAAATAATGGCTGAAAACTTCCCAAATCTACTGAAAGAGACAGATGTACATATCCAAGAAGCACAGTGCACCCCAATCATCGTAAACCCCAACAGGCCCACCCCAAGACATATACTTGTCAAATTATCCAATGCTCAAGACAAAGAGAAAATTCTGAAAGCAGCAAGAGAAAAGAAAACCATCACATTCAAGGGAAGCTCCATAAGATTAAGTGCTGATTTCTCATCTGAAACCATGGAGGCAAGAAGGCAGTGGTATGATATACTCAAGGTACTAAAAGAAAAAAACTTCCAACCAAGAATACTCTATCCAGTTAAACTAGCATTCAAAAATGATGGAGAGTTCAAAATATTCATAGATAAACAGCAACTGAAAGAGTATGCCAACAAGAAACTTCCCCTTCAAGAAATTCTAAAGGGAGTTCTGCAGGAAGAAAGGAAGAAACAGAACAGGCAGAGTTGGAGGAGAGTGTAAGAGCAACAAAAAAGAGAAAAAGAGAAGGGAAAAAACCAAACAAACAAAATATGACGAACACAAGTCCAATCAAAATATGGCTAACATAAATAATTCCTTGAAAGTCATAACACTAAATGTCAATGGATTAAACTCACCTATCAAAAGATTCAGACTGGGACACTGGATAAGGAAATATGAACCATCTATATGGTGTCTACAAGGGACACATCTTAGACCCAGAGACTCATGGAGGCTGAAAGTGAATGGTTGGGAAATAATCTTACAAGCAAACAATAACCAAAAAAAGGCAGGAGTAGCTATATTAACATCAGACAAACTATACTTTAAATGCAAAACAATTGTGTGAGACAAAGAAGAATACTACATTTTAGTGAAAGGGACAATCTCTCAAGAAGAACGAACGATCATAAATATTTATGCTCCTAACAAGGGCACCTCTAATATGTGAAGCAAACGCTGGAAAAACTAAGTGAAAGAATAGATGAATCTACAATTATAGTGGGGGATTTTAATACACCGCTATCAACTCTGGACAGAAGATGTCAAAGGAGAATCACTAAAGAAACAAAATATTTGAACAGTATGTTAGAGGAGATGGGTCTAATAGACATATACAGATCATAACACCCAAACACAGCAGGTTATACATTTTTCTCAAGTCCACATGGATCATTCTCCAAGATAGACCATATGCTAAGCCACAAAGAAAGGCTTAATGAATTCAGAAAGATCAAAATTATACAAAATAAGATCTGTGACCACAGTGGAGTGAAGCTGGAAATCTATAAGTGCCAGAGGCCCAGATTTCACACCAAGATATGGAAATTAAACAGCACACTCTTAGAAAAACAGTGGGTCAAAGAGGAAATCTCAAAAGAAATCAAAGATTATCTTGAAACAAATGATAATGATAACACAACATACCTAAATTTATGGGATGCAGCAAAAGCAGTACTGAGAGGAAATTTATAGCCATAAATTCATACATTAAAAAAGAAGAAAGAGCAAAAATTGAAGAACTAACTGCACATTTGGAGGAATTAGAAAACAACAACAACAAGGTAATCCAACAGGAAGGAGAAGGAAGGAAATAACAAAGATAAGAGCAGAACTAAATGAAATAGAAAATAAGAAAGCACTTGAAAAGATAAACAAGAACAAGAGCTGTTTTTTTGAGATGATCAATAAAATTGACAAAACTTTAGCGAGACTAACAAAGAAAAACAGAGAGAAGATTCAAATACACAAAATAAGAAATGAGAAGGGTGATATCACCACTGACCCCACAGAAATAAAGACTATCATAAGAGGATACTTTGAAAAACTATATTCCAACAAAAATGACAATTCAGAGGAAATGGACAAATTCCTAGAAACACATAAGCAGCCTATATTGATGAAAGAAGAAACTGATGATCCCAACAAACCAATCACAAGTGAAGAGATAGAATCAGTCATTAAAAACCTCCATATTAAGAAGAGCCAAGGGCCAGACGGCTTCACAGGTGAATTCTACAAAACACTCCAGAAAGAAGTAGCACCTATCCTGCTGAAACTCTTCCAAAGAATTGAAACAGAAGGAACATTGCTTAACTCTTTCTATGATGCCAACATTACCCTAGTACCAAAGCCAAACAAAGACACCACAAGAAAGGAAAATTACAGACCAATTTCTCTAATGAACCTAGATGCAAAAATACTTAACAAAATACTTGCTAAGCATATTCAACAACACATTAAATGAATTATACACCACGACCAAGTGGGATTCATTTTAGGTGTGCAAGGATGGTTCAACATAAGAAAATCAATCAGTGTAATACACCATAAAAACAGATTGAAGGAAAAAAATCACATGATTATATCTATAGATGCAGAAAAAGCATTTGACAAAATACAGCATCCTTTCTTGATAAAAACACTCCAAAGGATCGGAATACAAGGAAATTTTTAGAACATGATAAAGAGTATACATGAAAATCCTACAGCCAACATTGTTTACAATGGAGAAATCCTAAAATCCTTCCCTCTAAAGTCAGGAACAAGACAAGGATGCCCACTGTCTCCCCTTCTATTTAACATTGTCTTAGAAGTACTTGCTTGAGCACTGAGGCAAGAACCAGATATAAAAGGCATTCAAATCAGAAAGGAAGAAGTCAAAATTTCATTATTTGCAGATGACATGATCCTATACATAGAAAACACTGAGTGGTCTACAACAAAGCTTCTAGAACTCATAAATGAGTTTAGTAAAGTCTCATGTTTTAAGATCAATGTGCAAAAATCAGTAGCATTTGTGTACACCAATAATGAGCAAGATCAGGAGGAAATCAAGAAACAAATACCATTCACAATAGTAAATTAAAAAATCAAGTATTTAGGAATAAATTTAATTAAAGATGTAAAAAACTTATACACTGAGAACTATAAAAGTCTGTTCAAGGAAATAAAAAAAGACCTAAATAAATGGAAGAATATTCCTTGTTCATGGATAGGAAGACTAAATATCATTAAGATGTCTATCCTACCAAAACTGATCTACACATTCAATGCAATCCCAATAAAAATCAACACAGCCTTCTTTAAGGAACTAGAAAAACTAACTATGAAATTTATTTGGAAGGGAAAGATGCCCTGAATAGCATATTGAAAAGAAAGACGAAATTGGAGGAATCACACTACCTGACTTCAAAACATACTACAAAGCTACAGTAGTGAAAACAGCATGGTATTGGCATAAGGAGAGACACACAGACCAATGGAATTGAATTGAAAGTTCCAATATAGAACCTCATATATATAGCCATATAATATTCGATAAAGCTACCAAACCCTCTCAACTGGGAGAGAATGGCCTATTCAACAAATGGTGCCTGGAGAACTGGATAGCCACATGTAGAAGAATGAAAGAGGATTGCCATTTAACACCTTATACAAAGATCAACTCAAGATGGATCAAAGACCTAAATATAAGAGCCAAGACCATAAAGACCTTGGAAAGCAGTGTAGGGAAACATCTACAAGACCTTGTAATAGGAAATGGCTTCATGAACATCACACCAAAAGCACGAGCAGCAAAAGAACAAATAGATAAATGGGACTTCCTCAAAATTAAAGCCTTCTGTGCCTCAAAGGAGTTTGTCAAGAAAGTAAAAAGGGAACCTACACAATGGGAGGAAATATTTGGCAACCATATATTTGATAAGAGACTTATAACTTGCATATATAAAGAACTCCTATATCTTGAAAATAAAAATATAAACAACCCATTTAAAAAATTGGAAAAAGATTTAAACAGACACTTCTCCAAAGAAGAAATAAGAATGGCTAAAAAACACATGAAAAAAATTTCCAAATCTCTAGCTATCAGGGAAATGCAAATCACAACTACAATGAGATACCATCTTACTCCCATAAGTTTGGCAGCTATGAAAAAAAACAGAAGAATACAAATGCTGGAGAGGATGTGAAGAAATGGGAAAACTCATCCACTGCTGGTGGGAATGCAGAAGGATCCAACCATTCTGGAGGACAGTTTGGCAGTTTTTGAAATAAACTAACCATAGATTTGCCATATGATCCAGCAATACTACTGCTGGGTATATACCCAGCAGAACTGAAAACAAGGACACAAACCGATATATGTACACCAATGTTCACAGCAGCATTGTTCACTATTGCCAAAAGTTGGAATCAACCCAAATGCCCATCAACAGATGAGTGGATCAATAAAATGTGGTATATACATACAATGGAATACTACTCGGCTTTAAGAACAAATATACTACAACCACACCTGATAAAATGGATGAATCTTGAGAACCTTATGTTGAGTGAAGCAACCCAGGCAATGAAGGACAAATACTACATGACCTCAATGATATGAAATAAGCAAGTTGCCTCAGAGAGCTAGAGACTGGAAGATAGGCTTACAGGAAATCGGGGGGGTAGAGGAAGGATGTAAGCTGACATCTACATGGGTGAAATCTGTCATAAGCTGGCGGTAAGTGTGTGCACAAAGAAGAGATAAAATGGGGGCATAGGGCTACCTTGGGGTGTGACTTTGCGGGTTTGAGGGGGGCTAGGGATGGGCAAATGGGTAATATTGCCCAAAAAACTGGGGGGAGGGAGGGTCAACATAGGAGATTCTCACGTGTTGGTTTAAAGTAAAATGCTGAGAAAACCATATCAAAATATAATTAGGAAAGTTACTTGTTTAAGATAGTCAAAGGGAATAATCTAATGCAGGACAGACTCCTAGGGAATATCTGAATGCTCATTTTGCCAGAGTGGGTTATACCATTGGGTAGAGACCCACATAATGAGAGTGAAGGTAGACCCACATCCAGGGGAGGACTAATGCCATCAAATAGGGGAACTGTATCTCTCAAGAGAAAGGGGGCTCCCATGGCATTAGGGCAGTTGAGCAAGTCAAGCCCTCAATACAGTTGCAAGTATCTCTGAACATGGCTCCTCAAGAAATGAAGATTGACTGTCACTGTGGGCCCCAAGGGGAGGGGGAAATAGATATTGAATAGATGTAACCAAAGGAAATGTGAGGGCAAAAGAAGTGTTTCACAAGAGTACACAAGGATGGATATAAAACATGTAATAGTACACCAAAAATATGTAGGGGATGACAGACTAATTAATGTAAACCATAATGTAAAACATAGGATAACTAAAAAATTTAGAAAACTGCCTAGCCTAAAGTATAAACCACAATGTAAACACAAATGTCACCTTGTTTGAAAGCTATTGTCTCAATATATGTACATCAGTTTCAGTAAATATGATATGAATAAGTTAAAAGATTATCGCTGTGGAAGGGAAAAGGTTTTATAATGGATATGTGGTAGTACTATATATTGTAAATATGAATTACTGTGATCTAAGGCTCTTGTGAAGAGAAGCTCAATAATTAGGAAAAAAGAAAAGAAAAAGATAGGATGTAGAATTTTTCCAAATCAATACATATTCTATATCTAACCTTTAAACTCATCGCCATATTCCATTTTACTAGTAAGGGACCCTGACATTATATTGGGCTTCACTTTTCAGGAAGTTTTGGATCACAGAGTGGTTCAACAATGGCAGTGGAGGAATACTGGTATGGGATGTTATTGACAGGCAATATATGGTTGACAGGGAGTTATACAGGCCATATGTACAGGGTGCATGGAAATATTTGGATATACTCATAGTGGAAACAATTAAAAACAACAGCTGAGGGCTACTGGGTTACTGGCTGGGGGGGGGGGACTCTGTTGTGGTCCCTAGGGGAGCAGCAGTAGTCCCCCAGGTGCAACAGTAAGGACCAGGAAGGAATGAGGGTCCAACAGTGAGCCCCTGATACTAATGACTATGTTTTTGAGCCTATACACCTGAAATAAGAGCAAGGCCTAGAGCAGCACTGTGCCTAAGAGTTCCCTCCTGACAGCCTCCGTGTTACTCAAATGTGGCCAGTCTCGAAGCCAAACTCAGCATGTAAGTGCAATGCCTTCCCCCCAGTGTGGGACATGACACCAGGGGATGAGCCTCCCTGGCACCAAGCGATCACTACCAAGTACCAGCTGATGACGTAACTAGAAAATGACGTTAAATTAAATTTCAATGTGGACCAGCAGAATATCCCTGTCTACATATAATAACAGGAGTTAAAAATGATATTTGACCTAAAGTAAGGGGGAAATGGAAAAGACAAATGAGGTCATATGGCTATGAGTCTCTGAAAAAGAGTATGGAGGTTGCTAGAAGGATTGCCCTTATGCACACCTGAGCAGAGTCTCAGAGACCAATAAAGTAGAAACAACCCCAGATATTGGTCCTTTTGAGGGCTAAAGAGACCCACAGGTTCTATGGTCATGGCAGATGGGGTTCACTGCCATGCCAGTTGGCCCTTCTTTGGAGCTGGTGTTTCTGTGTGATGGAGCTGGACTGAGATGGGATCTCTTTTCACAAGCCTTTCATGCTACCTTACTGGAATTGTAGTTGGTGCTGGGGCTTAAGATATATCTAGGGGATTTGACTCTCTGGACTGACAATATGATAGCCAGGCCCTGACCTCAATAGAGTTCAGCTCCTACTCTCTGATTTATTGGACTTACCCCACTCAGCTAACATGGAGTTGAAGAATGTCAACCACCACACCATGGAGCCTAGAGTGCCTACAACTGAAAGCAGGAGGATTGCATCCAGTATCCATGTGGAATCTAAACCCCCTCTTTACATAGATGTGGAATGGACACAACCAAGCCAAGGTCCACAGGAAGGAGGAATACAGTAAGGATCAGAGTGGACTTAATGATATCCTATTCATGAACTATTGTGGTTAATAATCGAGAAAATGTGGCATTGGTGTGGAAAAAGTGGCCATGGTGGCTGCTGCGTGTGGGGAACGGGAGGAAGAGATGAGATGTGGAGGCATTTTCGGGACTTGGAGTTGTCCTGGGTGGTGCTCCAGGGACAATTGCCAGATGTTGTATGTCCTCCCATGGCCCACTGGATGGAACGTGGAAAAGTGTGGGCTATGGTGTGGAACACGGGACATGGGGTGCAGCGATGCCTGGAGATGTACTCACCAGACGCAATGGATGTGTCATGCTGATGGGAGAGCGTGTTACTGTAGGGGGAGTGGTGGGGTGGGGGTGGTGGGGGTGAATGGGGACCTCATATTTTTTTAATGTAATATCTTTTAAAAATGAATAAATTGACTAGAATTTGGAAAAAAATTCAAAAGAGAAAAAAACAAAACAAAACAAAAAACAAAAAAAGTACTCAAAATACTCTGAGTCCTGGGAGAGTTATGACGTTGGCTAATACATTATGGGATACCTGGCAGTGAAATAGATGGGCAGTCCACTAAATTTCTTCAGGATCTGTACAAACAGAAGTGTTCTGGGGTGAGTGAAAGAAACCCTAACTCAAATTACAGATGCAGAGAGTCACAGACCTTAATGAATTCCCAGACTTGAGACAGTTTATAGACCCGGAGCCCCTTAAATGAGGAGGAGGCCAGGTCTCCTTGGGAAAGAATCCTGTTAAACTGCTCAAAGTTTATACTTTTAATCTTCCTCCCACCTTTCCCCAAGGAGATCTATGGCCTTTTACCAGAATAACTGTGCATTGGGGAAAAGGAAATGATCAGATATTTGGGGGATTATTAGACACTGGCTCAGAAGTGACAGTAATTCCAAGAGACCCAAAACATCACTGTGGTCTACCACTCAGAGTAGGGGCTTATGGAGGTCAGGTGATTAATGGAGTTTTAGCTCAGGTCCATCTAACAGTGGGTCTAGTTGGTCCCTGGGCCCATTCTGCGGTTATTTCCCGAGTTCCAGAATGCATCATTGGAATAGACATACTCAGTAACTGTTAAAATCCCCACTTTGGATCCCTGACTTGTGGAGTGAGCACTATTATGGTTGGAAAGACCAAGTGAAAGCCATTAGAATTGCCCCTACCTAGCAAAATAGTAAGCCCAAACAATCCTGTATTCCTGGAGGGATTGCAGAAATTAGTGCCACCATCAGAGATTTGGAGGATGCAGGGGTGGTGCTTCCCACCACATCCCCATTCAATTCTCCTATTTGGCCTGTACAGAAAATAGAAGGATCCTGGAGGATGACAGTAGATTATCATATACTTAACCAGGTGGTGACTCCAATTGCAGCTGCTCTGCCAGATGTGGTATCATTGCTTATGCAAATCAGTGCATCCCCTGGTACCTGGTATGCAGCTATTGATTTGGCAAATGGTTTTTTCCCTATTGCTATTAGTGAGGACCACCAGAAACAGTTTGTTTTCAGCTGGGCAGGCCTGTAGTATACTTTCACTGTATTGCCTCAGGGGTATATAACTCTCCAGCCCTATGTCATAATATCATCCACCGGGATCTTGATCATTTCTACCTTCCACAAGACATCACACTGGTACATTATATTGATGATACCATGTTGATAGGATCTAGTGAGCAAGAAGTAGCAAAGACTCTAGATTTATTAGTAGGTCATCTGCATGAGAGAGGATGGGAGATAAATCCAACTAAATACAAGGTCCTTCCACCTTATTGAAATTTCTGGGCATTCAATGGTGTGGGGTATATTGAGATATCCCTTCTAACATGAAGGATCAACTATTGCATCTGGTTCCTCCTATGAACAAAAAGAGGCACAATGCTTAGTGGGTCTGTTTGAATTTTGGAGACAACACAGTCCTCACCTGGGTGTGCTACTCAGGCCCATTTACTGGGTGACCAGAAAAGCTGCTACATTCAAATGGGGACTGAAACAAGAAGAGGCTTTGTGTCTTGTCCAGGCTGCTGTGGAAGCTACACTGCCACTTGAGCTGTGTGATCCAGCAGATCCAATGGTGCTGGAAGTTTCCATGGCAAATAGAGGTACTGTCTGGAGCCTTTGGCAGGCCCGTATAGAAGAATCACAAAGTAGACCTTTAGGATTTTGGAGCAAAGCCCTGCCATCCTCTGCAGATAACTACTCCCCTTTTGAGAAAGATCTTTGGCCTGCTACTGGGCGTTAATAGAGACTAAATGCTTAACCATGGACCATCAAGTTACCATGAGATCTGAGTTGCCTATCATAAGCTGGGTATTGTCTGACCCATCAAAGCATAAAGTTGGACATGCAAAGCAGCACTCCATAGTAAATTGGATGTGGTATATATGAGATAGGACTTGAGCAGGTCCTGAAGGCATGAGTACGTTACATGAAGAAGTAGCCCAAATGCCCATGGCCATCACCCTACCATGTTACCTTCTCTTTCCCAGGTCACAGCTTTGGACTCTTGGGGAGTCCCTTGCAATCACCTGACTGAGGAAGAGAAAACTCAGGCCTGGTTTACAGATGGTTCTGCATGATACGCAGGCACCACCCAAAAGTGGACAGCTGCAGCACTGCAGCCCTTTCTGGGACATACCTGAAAATCAGTGGTAAGGTCAAATCTTCCCAGTGGGCAGAACTTTGCTTGGAAGAAACACTGGCCAGAGATGCATTTGTACACTGATTCATGGGCTGTTGCCAGTGGTTTGGCTGGATGGTTAGGGACTTGGAAAGAACATGAGTGGAAAATTTCTGACAAAGAGGTCTGCCAAAGTGGTATGTTTATTTGACTTTTCTGAGTGGGCAAAAAAGATGAAAATTTTTGTGTCCCACATGAATGTTCACCAGAGGGTAATTTCAGCAGAGGAAGATTTTAATAATCAAGTGGATAGGATGACCCACTCTGTGAGTAGTGCTCAACCTTTTCCCCAGTCACTCCTATCATTGCCCAGTGGACTCATGAACAAAGTGGCCATGGAGGTGGGGATGGAGGTTATGCATGGCTTGGCAACACACACTTCCCCTTAGTAAGGATGACTTGGCTAAGCCACTGCTGAGTGCCCAGTCTGCCAGCAGCAGAGACCCACACTCAGCCCCCCATATGGCACCATTCCTTGAGGTGACCAGCCTGCTACCTGTTGGCCGATTAACTACACTGGATCCCTTCCACAATGGAAGGGGCAGCATTTTGTTTTAACTGGAATAGACACATACTCTGGATATGCGTTTTCATTTCCTGTATGCAATACTTCTTCTAAACTACCATCTATGGACTTACCGGGTGTCTTTATTTACCACCATGGCTTTCCACACAGCATTGCTTCTGATCAAGAAGTGCATTTCACAGCAAATGATGTGCAGAAATGGGCACATGCCCATGGAATTCACTGGTCTTACCATGTTTCCCATCACCTTGAAGCAGCTGGATTGATAGAACAGTGGAATGGCCTTTTGAAGACTCAATTATAGCACCAACTAGTGGCAATACCTTGCATGGCTGAGGCAATGTTCTCCAGGAGGCTGTGTATGCTTTAAGTCAGCGTCCACTCAATGGTCCTGTTTCTCCCATAACCAGAATACATGGGTCCAGGAATCAAGGGGTGAAAATGGGAGTGGCACCACTCACTATTACCCCTAGTGACCCACTAAGAAAAGTTTTGTTTCCTGTCCCTGCAACCTCAAACTAAAACCTACAGGAGTGCTGTCACCAGGGAACACAACAATGATTCCACTGAACTGGAAGTTAAAACTGTCACCTGGCCACTTTGGGCTCCTTTTACCTCTGAATCAACAGTCAAAGAAGGGAATTACTGTCCTGGCTGGGGTGATTGATCCTGACTATCAAGGGGAAAAAGGACTGCATCTGCATAATGGGGGTAAAGAAGATTTTGCCTGGAATACAGGAAATCCTCAAGGGCATTTTCTAGTACCGCCATGTCCTATGATTAAAGTCAATGGAAAATTGCAACAACCTAGTCCAAGCAGGGCTAACACTGGCCCAGAGTCTTCAGGAGTGAAATTTTGGGTCACCCCACCAGGCAAAGATCTATGGCTAGCTAAAGTGCTTGTTGAGGGTAATGGAAACATGGAATGGGTAGTAGAAGAAGAAATTGATAAATATGAACTTTGACCATGTGGCCAGTTAAAGAAAAGAGACCTATAAGGGTCATGAATCTTCCTTGTTTCATTATGATGATAGTATATGTGCACAAAATGAATTTCTTTGTCTTCTTCCCCAAATTTCCCCTTATTATATAACAAGTTGTATCCATTTCATGTTATAATATTTGAGGATGTCAAGTTTGAGAGTGAACATTACTCAAGAACTTGCACCCTATTCTGTATGGGATTAATGATTTTCCAGTTGTGTGTAGGAGAGTTGAACATTGTTAGGTGGAAATATATATGTATGCATGTCTGGTTTTGTTTTTTTTTCTTAAAGACTAAGTATAGTTTCAGGTAATGTGGATGGTTGGTGAGTTGACAAGTGGTGGACTGTGCTGGTTAGGTATTGTGTCAATTTGGCCAGGTAATTGTGCCCAGTTGTTTGGCCAAGCAAGCACTTGTCTAACTGTAATGCAAGGGTACTGATTGACTTTAGTCACCATTGACTTTACTGCAGTGGTAAATCATAGATAACCAGTTATAATTACATCAGTCAGGGAGATTGCCATCAACAGCAAGTGACTCCTAGCACAATCAGTTGAATCCCTTAAAAGGGGAAGTGATTCTAGTTTTGAGAGAGAATTCCCAGCTCTTCTTTGGACTGCCAGCATCTCCCAGAACTCGTCAAGAATCTTCAATGAACTTTCATTGGAGCTTGTGGTTGCAACCTGCCTGCAGAATCTGGACTTGTGCATCCCCATGGCTGTGTGAGAGATTCTGATAAATCTCTTACTGTTGACAGATATCTCCTGTTGATTCTGTTTCCCTAGAGAACCTGTCACTAATACACTATCTACTCTCTGTGTCCATTCACTGTGTGCTCTTTTGTGTCTGCTTGTCTTCTCTTTAGGTGGCACTGGGACCCGATCCTGGGACCTTCTGGAGTGGGAGAGAGGTGCTCAATCTCTTGTGCCACCTCAGCTCCCTGGTCTGATATATCTCTTTTTTTCTCCCTATGTGTCTCTTTTTGTTGCATCATATTGATGTGTCAGGTCTCTGCTTGGGCCAACACGCCAGCACTCCATGTGAATCAGCACTCCACGTTGCTAGTTCTCTGATTGGGCCAACATGCCTTATGGGCCAGGTTGCCTTCACCAGGAGGCTCCCGGAATCAAACCCTGGACCTCCCATATGGTATATAGGAGCCCAGTTACTTGAGCCACATCCACTTCACCTGATACTCTTTGATGTATTAAATTAGATTACCTGCTAAGATTGCTGTAGTGCTTTTTATTGGACTGTGTCAGTGAGGTATGACTCAGGTTGAGTCTCTGCCCCCTTGCTGGGTCTGATATAAATGGAAACACAAAGAAAGACTCACTGGACAAACACAGTAAGAGAGAGCTTCATCATTTTTGATCATGCCATGTGACAGAAAGGAGAAGGGAAAAACATCTCAGGCCCAGGGAGAGGTGAGCCATGTCCCTGATAGCTTATAGCTGAATTTGGAAAGAAAGCTGAGCATCTGAGCCTGAAAGAGGATGCCTGAAGGGTAAGGAGAAACCTGGGCAGAGACTGCCTGCCATCTTGCTTCACCACATGGCAACACATCAGGATCAATGGTAACTGACTTTGGTGAGAAAACATCTCTAATGGTGCCTCAATTTAGACTTTTCATGAACTTGGAATTGTAAGCTTTTACCCCAAATAAATCCCCTTTATAAAAGCCATGAAAAAAAAAAAAGAAGAATAAAAAGGAAAAAAAGAAATAACCCAACAACAACAACAACAAAAAAGCCAACAGAGGGAAGCAGGTGTGGCTCAACCAGCTGGGTACCCACCTACCATGTTGCAGATCCTAGGACCAGTCCCAGTGCTTCCTAAAAGAAGACAGACTCTGCCCCAGCTGCAAGGAGCAGATGCAACAAGCCAGCAAATGCCACAGCCCTTGGGGACCAGATGTGGCTCAGGTCATTGGGCACTCACCTCTCACATGGGAGATCCCAGGTTAGGTTCTCAGTGCCTCCTGGAGAAGGTGAGCAAAGAATGAGCAGATAGAGGACAGAACCACCTGGGGGAGGGGGACGATGGCAGGAATAAAGTAAATAAATCTTTAAAAAAAAGTGTACAGATTTCTGGTATTTTACATCAGCAGCCCTTTGGCAAATGAAAACACTGATTCAATCTTTTTACTTCCTATATAAATCATTAAGATTTTCTATTTCTTCTTTTTTTTTAATTAAAAAAATTTTTTAAAATTTCTCTCCCCTTCCTCTCCTTCCCCTGTTGTCTGCTGTCTGTGTCCATTCACTATGTGTTCTTCTGTGTCCACTTGTATTCTTGTCAGCAGCACTAGGAATCTGTGTCTCTTTTTGTTGTGTCATTTTGCTGCATCAGCTCTCTGTGTATATGGCGCCCCTCCTGGGCAGGCTGTGCTTTTACTTTTTGCATGGGCTGGCTCTCCTTGCAGGGCGCACTCCTTGTGTGAGGGGCTCCCCTATGCTGGGGACACCCCTGTGTGGAACAACACTCTTTTTGCACATCAGCACTGCATGAGGGCCAGCTCACCACACAGGTCAGTTGGCCCTGGGTTTGAATCCTGGACCTCCCATGTGGTAGGTGGGCACTCTATTAGTTGAGCCACACCCACTTCCCTATTTCTTTTTGAAGTTTGGTTAAGTTGTGTGTTTCTGGGAAATTGGATATTTCATCTAGATTATCCAGTTTGTCAGTGTAAAATTGTTCATGATATTCTCTTATAATCCTTTTTATTTTGTAAAATTGGTGGAAATGTTTCTGCTCTCATTTGAGTCATCTCTTTTTTCTCAGTTTAGCTAAAGATTTCTTAATTTTGTTGATCTTTTAAAAATTTTAAACCAACTTTTTAAAAAGTTTTGAAAACCAACTTTTGGTTTCCTTGATTCTCTCTCTCTCTCTCAAACACACACATATACATAAATTTTTTTATTTTTCAAGTGAAAGAGGCAGCTTAGGAGACCCAGAAAAGACAATCCAGGGCTGAGAGCAGAAAGCCTGGATCAGAAGACCAGAGAGCTCTGTAACCAGGCTGCAACAATCAGGGAAAGTTGGGGAGGCAGCCTGGGGAGTAATCCCTGGCCCTGGCCTTGGGAATGGGGCTGAAGGGGTCTTGGGACTGACTTCCAGGTGTAAGACTTGCAGGAGGAGCTGAATTTCTAATTGAGAATAAAATGCAATAAACTACTTAAATGTAATAAACTACTGGCATATGGTCCATCATGGTTGAACCTCACATACTTACTGCTAAGCAAAAGCTGTCAGACCCAATAGACTTTATATTATATAATTCCATATATAAGAGATGTGCAAAAAATCTATAGAGACTTAAAGCAGATCATGATTTCTTAGGGTTGGTGATGACACTGAATGTTGACTGCAAATGGGCTTAAATGATTTTCTTTTTGGCAGGGAAGAGTTAATCAAAATCCTAAATTGTTTTATGGTAATGGTTGCCAAATATCATTGAACTGTATACTTACAATGAATGACTAGTACATTATATAAATTATACCTTGACAAAAAGTTTTGGAAAGTCTGATAGGGGTTTCGCTTTTTTGGCATGAGAGAATAAGAGGATGCAGAATTATCCTTTTTCTTTAAACAACTACAGTACTGGACAAAATATAGAAAACCTCTATTTTCATTCATGGGACACAGGCAGGGAAGAAATATGATCCCTGAGAGAAGTAAAACAAATGAAGTGAACCTTATAATCACACAGAGTAGGAAGGGAAATCACTACAAAAAGGTCTGCAATCTTGTTGAGTTGAGGGACTGGACAATGGAGGTTGAAGGGGCTGAGGTGACTAGAATATGAGTCAGAGTTTTAGAGAGGAAGGGGCAATGCAAAGAAAGTTCAAGATCTTCATAAAAATCCCCTTGAGTCTTCTGCAAAATACCAATCTGGACATGCAAGCATGCAACCCCACAAGGGCACACACACATTTCTAAAGAAAGCTGTGAGATGGAAAATTCCCAGAGGTCACAAAGGGCTGAGAATTGTGCATATTCCTTCCATCCATAGTGAAGATGCCACCTTGAATATATGGAGATTCATTAAAAACTCCAAAATGGCCAAGGCATTCAAACAGATCTAAATTAGCTCTAGAACAAAGACAATACATACATACTATGAGAAGTGGCTAAAACTTAAAAAGACTGATGGTCTTTAAAGTAATACAAAACAAAGCAGTGAACTCCATAAAACTAACAATGTCCAGCATGCAGTGAAAAAATTACTAAACAAATAAAGGAAGGAGGAACATATGACACGTAAGAGAAAAATCATTTAATTTAATCAGGTCCAGAAATGACAGAGGAGATAGAATAAGCAGGAAAAGACATTTAAAGAGTTATTGCAAATATGTCCCATAGACTCAAGGATGTAGAGGAAAACATAAACATAGTAAGAGAAAACATGTAAAATAATTAAAAACCACGAAATGTAACTTGTAGAAAAAATACAATATCTGAAATGAAAATTTCACCGAATGGGATTAGCAGTAGATAAATTTTAGGAAAATGACCATAGACTATTCAAACTGAAGAATACAGAGAAAAAAGCTGGAAAAAAGGTGAACAGATGTTCAGGTTCCTGTGAAATAATGTCTGACTATCTGATATATATGAACTGGAGTCCCAGGTGAAAAGAGGAAGAACAGAAATAGTGTATTTAAATAAATATGACTTCTATTTTACAAATTTAACTAGAACTATAAATCCACATATCCAAGATACTCAACAAACTCCAGATAGGAAAAACACATATGCACAAACACACATTTATACACACATTTCATACCAAGGCACATAATAATCAAAGTGTTGAAACCAAGTGATCAAAAGGAAAAATTAAACTAGCAAGAGAGAAAACACAAACTAGTAAGAAAGAGGGAGGGAGGGAGGAAAGACGAACGGAAGGAAGGAAGGAAGGAAGGAAGGAAGGAAGGAAGGAAGGATAATAATAGCAGAATTCTTATGAGAAATGATATAGCCCAAAAAATTTGTAAGTACTGGAAGGGGGGAAATATTAACCTAGAATTCCATATCCAGTGGAAATCTATCTCTGACACAAACACAAGTGAAGACTTTTCCAGTCCAATCACAGATAAAAGAATTCAACACCAGGACACTTGCACTAAACAAATAAATAAGATCTTCAGACAAAAGGAAAATGATACCACAGAGAAACTTGGCTGTATGTAAAGGAATGAAGAGCAATTGAAAGGATTTATATGTGGATAAATGTAAAAGACGTTTATCATTTTAAAGTGTCTTTAGAAATAATTGTTTAGGATAATAATATATTGAGAAGTGGATGTGACTCAAGCAATTGGTCTCCTGTCTACCATATAGAAGGTCTAGGGTTCGATGCCCAGGGCCTCCTGGTGAAGGCAAGCTGGCCTGTGTGGTTAGCTGACCTGCGCAGAGTGCTGACCTGTGCAGAGTACTTCCCCACACAGGAGTGCTGACCCATTGGAGAGCTGGCGCCACAAGATGGCACAACAAAAAGAGACACATAGGAGAGACAATAAGAGACACAACAGATCAGGGAGCTGAGGTGGAGCAAGAGAATAAATGCCTCTCTCCCACTCTGGAAGGTCTCAGGATTGGTTCCTGCAGCAACCTAATAAGAATACAAGAAGACACAGAAGGACACACAGTGAATGGACAAAGAGAGCAGACAATGGGGGGTGGGGTGGGGGGAGAAATATTAAGTAAATAAATCTTTAAAAAGATATATATTTATATTATGGGGTTCATAACAATATATCGTAGGATTGAACTATGGGCTTATCAAATCTATGTTAAAGTAAACACACAAAAGCAGAATATTACAGGGAGTATAACTTAAAATAATAATAAATATCTATTTCTTTACATCCCAACCATTCATTTAGTACCATAGGAAAGAGTTCTGGAGACTGGAAAGTTGAAAGGTGAAGAGAATTAATTGCTAGGTAGAGGGCAGGGCCAAGCCATTGAGTACCTCCTTGCTCCAAAGGACTGAGCAGGTGTAAGAGAGGGTTCAGAGACAGAGGCTTGATGGACCCTCATCCATTTTTCAGGGCTCTGGAGGGTACAGCTAGACTTCACAATCCTGTCATCTTGAGAAATTCTGAACCTGTGAGGGAAATATAGTTCTGGAATTAGAGACTGATCCTATTCAGGGTTTGGGCTGGAGAGGACATGGTACATGAAGCTACCAGAATTTGAGAGGCTTAAAATCTAGGACACCTTGGGCAGGGTTTCTCACTTGGTATAGTAGATCCAGGTGAAGCCATAGGTGAAAAGGAAGCCAATCCCCATGAGGGCTCCCCTGACCAGGGTGAGGATTAGAGGCCAGGAGCCCTCCTGTCCCTCTGAGTCTTGTGGGCAGGAACTATCATTACCTGGGGGAGGGCAAGTTAGAGGGAGGAGTGAGTTTTCTAAGTCCACACCTCACTCAGCCCTACTCACAGCCCCAAGTGAGAATGCAGGTATCCTGCCTATACTCACCCAGTACAACGAGGCTCAGGGTCATATGGTGGGAGCCCAGCAGGTGCTGAACATAGCAGGTGAATTCTCTTTTATCCTCCAATGCTAAATGGGGCAGCTCCAGGACCCTTGGATCCAAGGGCTGGGAGGGGCTCAAAGTAGAGCTTCCCCAGGACCAGCTCAGCTTGGGAGGAGGTTTGCTGTCAGCATCACAGACCAGGTGTAGGGTCTGGTCCTTTGAGATGCGCAGTGAGGTGGCATTGCTCAGGACCTCTGAGACTATGGAGACAGGGAGAGCCAAGGGGCAGGGCTGAGAGGCCCTCTCTCCCTCTGCCCTGCCACAGACACAGGAGTGGAAGGCAGTATGTCTGAAGCAGGCAATGAAAGCAAGGGCAAGAATGGGTGCAGATCCACGGGAACATTCAACTCAAAGATCATGGGACAGGACAAGCTTCTTGGAGGAAGGGAGCCTGAGAGGTGGGTGGAAATAGGAGACAGAGTTAGCCTTATCGAGATGTGGGAATGGGCATCCCAGGAGGATAGACCTTAATATGCAAAAACATGGAGTGATGCTGACACCATGTAATTCTGACCACTTGGAGGGAAAGACATGGAGGTGAGAAGAAAGTCCTTTTGGACTTTCTCCTGAGGGCCATGGTGAGCCATGGGAGGGCTCTGGAAAGGGGAAGAACAGGGTCAGATCTGGGTTTTAGAAAGATCCTTCCGGGACCCAAGCTGTGGCAGCCTGGAGGGGCTGAACTGGTGGACTGTGGGCTGGGGAGGATGCTGATGTGATGGTCTGGATGAGGGAGGCTGGGCAGCCTGAGCTGGGCCTGGGGCATGGGGATGGAGGAAGGAAGTGGTTTAGACACCTTCAGGAAGCCAAGCTCACAAAGCTTGCTGACTCATGGGGAGTGTGGGGGTGAGGCACAGAGATGTCTGAAGTGACTTCCAGGATGTTGACTCGAGTGACTCCAGTGGGAGCAGACCACCCAAGTGGGAGCTGAGTGCCCTCAGGACCATCTGGCCTGGACAGAAGTTTGTGAAGGTCTTCAGTGCAGCATTGGATTGGAGTCACTGGGGTGGATAAGCTTAAACGTAGGGTCCTGCAGGGAGGGAAGGGAGGCCCAGTTCAGAGCTGTGGGAACTCCTGCGAGATGTAAGATGGTGCAGACAGAAAGGAAGCAGGGGAAGTGGGAAAGGAGGTGCCATGGAAAAGTGAGGGGAGAGAGGAGGCCAGGAGAGAGGAAACCACTAGAGGTGGAGTGCCAGCCAGGAGTTAACAACAGTCCTACAATAACCCTGCCCAGGGAGGGGAGCAGCAGTGAGAGGAGAGAGGGGGAAAAGTTATAGGGCTTCGTTATGTTGAACCTAAAAACGTTCCTGTAGGGAAACGGACTTGGCCCAATGGATAGGGCTTCCACCTACCACATGGGAGGCCTGCGGTTCAAACCCTGGGCCTCCTTGACCTGTGTGGAGCTGGCCCATGCGCAGTGCTGATGTGCGCAAGGAGTGCCCTGCCACGCAGGGGTGTCCCTCGCATAGGGGAGTCCCACGCACAAAGAGTGTGCCCTGTAAGGAGAGCCGCCCAGCGTGAAGGAAAATGCAGCCTGCCCAAGAATGGTGCCACACACATGGAGAGCTGACACAACAAGATGATGCAACAAAAAGAAACACAGATCGCACGTGCCTCTGATAAGGATAGAAGTGGTCACAGAAGAACACACAGCGAATGGACACAGAGAGCAGACAACTGGGGGGGGGGGGGCGGGCGGGGAAGAAGGGGAGAGAAATAAATAAATAAATCCTTTAAAAAATTTCCTGTAGGTGAGCTCTGAGCGGAGGTTCCACTCCCTTCCCAGCCCCCAGGAAGCAAGTTCCTCCCTCACCTGTACTGTTTCCCCAGAAGAGGCTGATGGTCATGTTCTGTGGTGCATCTGGAATGGAAAGAAGCAACAGGTGATAATGAGCAAGATGGTGGGGTCTGATCGTTCTTTCCACCTTGACCCAGCCGTGGAAGGACACTCCCCATATCCCCAGGCCTTGACCCCTATCCCAGCACGCCCCTGCCTCAGGGACCCAGCGTCCTGGCCCAGCACTCACAGGTGATGTAGAGCTGGATGGTCCTCTCCACGGTCACCCCAGCTCCAGGGAAGGCCATCTGGCAGGTGAGGCAGGTGCCGTGGTCCTGGGGCCGTGGGGTGAGTGTGAGCACAGAGGAGAGGCTGGTGCTGGGGCCCAGGGTGGTGAGGGTGGCCTTAGTCCAGGAGAAGGTGGGGAGCATCCCCCGCTCACAGGCCCAGAGCACAGAGCAGGTTATGTTCCTGGAGTGTCCAGATTCTAGGGTCCCCTGGATGTGGATGTCAGGTGTCTTTGTCAGGGCTGGAGAGGAGAGAGAGGGGCCTGGGCCCTGGAGTAGGGACCCTGAGTGTGCCCCTGAGAACAACTTCTGACACGCCATCTGTTCCCAGTCAGCCCCTCTGTCCTGTCCCCCTGGGCCTCTCCTAGGACAAGGGGCAGGGGTCCCAGGATCCACCCCCATGTCCTTTTCTTGGTATGTTCCTTACCTGTCACATGTACAGAGAGCTTATATGATACATAAGTCAATTTCAAATCTCCCCTCTCCACCCTAAAGATGTACATCCCCGTGACCCCTTCCATGTGTCTTTGATGTCCAGGGAGCAGTCATCAGTCCTGGGGTCCCCGAGGAGGCAGAATCGGCCCTGGGTCTCCTCCTGCTCTTTTCTTGTTGGATTATTTGTGACCACTGGAGCACCACGGATGTAATCAGATCCTTCCCTGAACCAGTAGCCAAGAGCTGGATCAGAGTCAGTCCGATAAAACCAAGGGTAGAAGAATTTGCAGGGCATGACGACACACAGGCCCTGGTGCACCTCCACCGACCTCTGCACTTGCAGCCGGAATCTCGAATCCTGAGCCAGGGACCCTGTGGGAAACCAGGTCAGCCACAGCTCTAGCCCAGCACCCCCTGCCCCTCTCCCCAGGGGCACTCACCTGCCCACAGCAGAGGCAGCAGCATCATCTCTGAGGAGGGGGGACCTGGGGCTGCCTCTGTCTGAGATGAGCAGAGGGATGGAGAGAGGGGACACCCCGGATGCTGGTGAGGAGCACAAGACCAAGGCATTCTCAACAGACTCCAGCACCTACAATCTGATTTATTGGACTTACCACACTCAGCTAAGATGGAGTTGAAGAAGGACAATCACCACACCATGGAGCCTAGAGTGATTACAACTGAAAATGGGAGGATGGCAGCCAGCATCCATGTGGAATCTGAGCCTCCTCTTGACATAGAGGTGCAATGGACACAACCAATCCAATGTCCACATAGAAGAGGTGGCATTGGATTGGGAAAAGTGGACATGGTGGACGATGGGTATGGGGAAGGGCAGGAAGAGATGAGAGGTGGGGGCGTATTTGGGACGTGGAGCTGCCCTGGATGGCGCCTCGGGGGTAATCACCGGACATCGTGGATCCTCACAGGGCCCACTGGATGGAATGGAGGAGAGTATGGGCCATGATGTGGACCATTGTATATGAGGTGCAGAGGTACCCAAAGATGTACTTACCAAATCCAATGGATGTGTCATGATGATGGGAACGAGTGTTGTTGGGGGGGGAGAGGGGGGGTGGGGGGGTGGGGTTGAATGGGACCTCACATATATATTTTTAATGTAATATTATTACAAAGTCAATAAAAAAAAAATTAAAAAAAAAAAGACCAAGGCATTCACAGAAGAGGAACTTCACTTCAAAGGCACTCAGAGCTTGACCCCCTCTGCTCAGAGGGCACAGAAATCCCAAGGCCAGAGACCCCAGAATCTTGCCCAAGGGGGACAGCAGGAAGGACAGAGCCCTGTGTACTTCTTCCCAGTCTTTAGTGCTGCCCAGTCTCCAGTTCTTCTGCCCAGGGACCTCCAGGACATCCAAGATGTGCTGCATGTGTTCTCCCTGTCAAGGGGCTCTTCTGTGCACCCTTTTCCACCAGGGAGCTCATCCACTCCTGGTCTGCGCCAAGAGAGTCACAGCCTCATCTAGAGCCATGGGGTGGACAGATTGGCTAGCGGTGAAATTCTTTAGGGTCTTGTGAGTGTCTGGGGCATAGTAAATGAAAAGTAGAGAGGTATCCATCTGTCCGTCCATTGATCCTTCGATACATCAATCCATCGATCCATCCATCCATCCACCCATGCATCTGTGCACCGATCCACCCCATGCATCTGTGCATCCATCCATCCATGCATCAATTTGTCCATCCATCCATCTGTCCAGGCATCCATCCATCAATACTTCCCTGCCTCCCTGCCTCCATCCATCCATCCATCCATCCATCCATCCATCCATCCATCCATCCATCAGTCCATCCATACATCCATCCACTCATATGAACATTTATTTGTTCTGAGGGTTGGAGAAAAGAAGAGTTATGACCTGCCTGGTCCATAACCTTGAGATTTTCCCTCTCCAGCTACATCACATCCTCACCAATTTTGGGTTTTAAAAAATGTGAGCTTGGAATTTTTCCCCTGGTAGCCAGGATGCTGATTTGCAAAGCTCTAAAGACATCTCCAGAATAAGAAACTTGCAACATCTTTTCATGTAAAACAAAAGGAGAACACAGTGGAGAATAAGAAGCTGTGAATCAGTGGAGAAGGAACTTCTTCACCATAAGGGCTGTCTGCAGTTCAGTGCAGTGAGGGCTTGCATGGTTTTCCTTATGCCCACATCATATTGGCCAGCATTGATGTTTATCAAAACACCTGTTTTTCAGAGCTAAATGAGATTCAAAAATATATTCTCAGAAAACCTGAATATATGGATAAAATTAAAATTTTAGTCTCAGATTACATGGTTTTCCTGCTTGCTCTATGTAGCATATATGTGGTAAGTCCTTGAGACTTATGACATAAGAATATACACATTTTATATATTTGTACAATCTTTACACAAAGTATCTATATATATATTCATTCAATCTTATTAATGTAGACAGAATTTTGCATACTCATATGTGTATGAGGAAATTAAATGCCTGGTTAGTAAAATATTACCTTGTTCTAGGTTTAAAAAGCAAGTGTGTGTTTGGTGGCATGTAATAGAAAACCCAATATATTTGATTTTAACAACAAAAAATGTTTTACCATGTTCTTGGACTAGACAAATATTATGAAGTGAGCTGTCATTGTGTTTTTTAATGACCTTTATTGGATATAATTTACATAAAATAAAAAACTTGAAGTGAACATGTCTAAGAATTTGGACAAATGTGCGCAACCCTGTAGTAACTACCACAAATCAAGTTATAAAATATTTCCAATACGCTCAAGTGTTATCTCTTAATGTCATACCCAATTACATCTAATCATTCCTAAATCCTGCCCCATCCACAGTGACCTACTTGGTACTTGGACTGCTTTTGCCTATTGGGGATTTTCCCATACATGTACTCCTGCGTGTCAGTCTTCTCCCACTCAGCATAATATTCTTGAAATGAATCCAAGTTGTTTTATATACATGTGGTTCATAATGTTTAATTACTAAGTAATATTCCACCATATAGGTATACCACAGTCTTTTATCTATTTATCTGTTGATGGGCATTTAAAATATTGCATGTTTGTTTCTTTTTTTTGTCTTTATTTTTTTAATGTTACATTAAAAAAATATGAGGTCCCCATATACTCCCCACCCCCTCACCCCACTCCTCCCCCCATAACAACAACCTCCTCCATCATCATGAGACATTCATTGCACTTGGTGAATACATCTCTGAGCACTGCTGCACCTCATGGTCAATGGTCCACATGATAGCTCACACTCTCCCACAGTCCACCCAATGGCCATGGGAGGACATACAATGTCTGGTAACTGTCCCGACAGCACCACCCAGGACAACTCCAACCCCCAAAAGTGCCCCCACATCACATCTCTTCCTCCCACTCCCTACCCCCCAGCAGCCAGCCACCATGGCCATTTTCTCCACACCAATGCCACATTTTCTTTGATTACTAATCACAATAGTTCATGAATAGAATATCAGTAAGTCCACTCTAATCCTTACTGTATTCCTCCTTCCTGTGGACCTTGACTTGGTTGTGTCCATTCCACATCTATGTCAAGAGGGGGCTTAGATTCCACATGGCTGCTAGATGCAATTCTCCTGCTTTCGGGTGTAGGCACTCTTGGCTCCATGGTGTGGTGGTTGACCTTCTTCACCTCCATGTTAACTGAGTGGGGTAAGTCCAATAAACCAGAGTATAGGAGTTGCAAGTCTGTTGAGGCTCAGGGCCTAGCTTTCACATGGTCATGTCCCCAGGATATACACTAAACACCAGCACCAACTACAGAGACATTAAAAGTAACAGGAGAGGCTTGTGGACAAAGATTATATCTGAGTCCATCTCCATCACACAGAAACACAAACTTGAAAGTAGGACCAACTGACATGGCACTGAACTCCATCTGCCATGACCGTAGAATGTGTGGGTCTCTGTAGCCCTCAGAAGAACCAATATTCCGAGTTGTATCTACTTTATCTGTCTCTGGGACTCTGCTCAGGTGTGCATAAGGGCACCCCCTCTGATAACCTCCCGGCTCTTTTTGGAGACTCATAGCGATATAAACTCTTTTGTCCTTCTCCTTTCCCCCTTTGATTCAGGTCAAAAAGCATTTTTAACTCCTGGTATTATATGTAGATTGAGATATTCTGCTGGTCCGAGTTGACCCTTTTATTGAAGGTCATTTTCTAGTTACATCATCAGCTGGTACTTGGTAGTAAACCTTAGGTGCCAGGGAGGCTCATCCCCGGGAGTCATGTCCCATGCTGGGGGAAAGGCAACATATTTACATGCTGAGTTTGGCTTTGAAACTGGCCACATTTGAGCAACAAAGAGGCTCTCAGGAGGTAATTCCCCGGCATCCATCTCTAGGCCATGTTCTTATTTCAGGTGCACAGGCTCACAAGCATTGCCATTAGTATCAAGCACTCATTGTTGAACCTTCCTTCTTTTTTGGTCTTTGCTATTGCCCTTGGGGGATTGTTGCTGTTCCTTTAGGGACTGTGATAGAGCTCCCCTGGCTAGGAACTCAGCACTCTCACAGTTGTTGTTTTTCATTGTAACCACTACGAAAATATCCAAACATTTTTATGTACCCTGGATATATGCCCTGGAGAAATCCCTGCCAACTATGTGTCCCCTGTCAATAACAACCCACACCACTATTCCTCCCCTGCCATTGTTGAATCTCTCTGTGATCCAAAACTTCTTCAAAAATGAAGCCCAATATATTGCCAGGTTCCATTAATAGTAAAATGGAATATAGTGATGAGTATAAAGGTTAGATATAAAATACACATCAATTTAGAAAAATTAAGGTAAAAATAAATTGGGGTATTAAAAAATTAAAAACTGCAAAAGCTTTGTTTTTGATGTTTTGCCTTCCATCACTGCAATAAGTGTTGCCCTGTATTCAAATTGGCAAGGCAACTTCTTCCATCTTTTCCTCAGAGTCTATAGCCTTTCCTTTTCTTTCTCCTAATTATTAGGCTTATCTTCACAAAAGTTCTAAATCACAGTAATTCATATATACAATATACAATACTCCCACATATCCAACATAAAACCCTTTTCCCTTCCACAGGAATAATCTTTTTACATATTCATACTGTATTTACTGAAACTGATGTACAGATATTGAGACAACAGCTTTCAAACAAGGTAACATTTGGGTTTACATTGTGGTTTATATTTTAGACTATACAATTTTCTAAATTTTTATTTATCTTATGTTTTACATTATGATTTACAATTTAGCCTATCAGGCCCTATATATTTTTGGTGTAATTTAACCTGTCTTATATCCATCCTTTTGTAATCTTGTGGAACACTTCTATTGCCCACACAGTTACATTGATTCCATCTATTCAATACCTCTCTCTCCCTCTCCTTAGGGCCCACAGTGACAGTGAATCTTCATTGCTTGAAGGACCATGTTTAGAGATATTTGCAACAGCGTTGAGCACTTGATATGCTCAACTGCCCTAATACATTGGGAGTCACCATTTCTCTCAAGAGATACAATTCCCTCTATTTGAGAACATCAGTCCTCCCCAGGATGTGGGTATAACTTCATTCTCATTATATGGGTCTCTATCCAATGATATAACCCACTATGGCAAAATGAGCACTCACTCACTCCCTAGGAGCCTGTCCTGCATCAGATTATCCCCTTTAAGCATCTTAAACAGGTAACCTTCCTTATTATATTTTTGAAAAAGTTTTCTCGGCATTATACTCTCAACCAAATACCTTACAATCTCCTATGTTCATATATTGCCCCACACTCTCCCCAGTTTCTTGGGCAATATTACCCATCCTCCCATCCCTAGCCCCCCTCAAGCCCACAAAGCCCCACCCAAAGGTAACCCTATGCCTCCATTTTACCCCTTCCTTGTACAAATACTTACCTCCAGCTTATCATAGATTTCACCCATGTAGGTGTCAGCTTACATCCTTCCTCTAACCCCCAAATTCCTTCAAGTCTATCATTCAGTCTCTAGCTCTCTGAGGTAGCTTGGTTTACTTATTTCATATCTTTGAGGTCATGTAGTATTTGTCCTTCAATGCCTGGTTCACTCAACATAAGGTTCTCAAGAATCATCCAGGTTATCACATGTGTTTGTAGTGTATTCATTCTTAAAGCTGAGTAGTATTCCATTGTATGTATATACCACATGTCATTTATCCATTCATCTGTTGATGGGCATTTGGGTTGATTCCAACTTTTGGCAATAGTGAACAATGCTGCTATGAACATTGGTGTGCATATATTGGTTTGTGTCCTTGTTTTCAGTTCTACTAGGTATATACCTAGCAGTGGAATTGCTGGGTCATATGGTAAATCTATAGCTAGTTTTTTGAGAAACCGCCAAAATGTCCTCTAGAATGGCTGGATCCTTCTGCATTCCCACCAGCAGTGGATGAGTGTCTCCTTTCCTCCACATCCTCTCCAGTACTTGTAGTCTTCTGTTTTCTTCATAGATCCCAATGTTATGGGGGTAAGATGTTATCTCATTGCAGTTTTGATTTGCATTTCCCTAACAGCTAGAGATTTGTAGCATTTTTTCATGTGCTTTTTAGCCATTTGCGTTTCTTCTTTGGAGAAGTGTCTGTTTAAATCTTTTTCCCATTTTTAAAATGGGTTGTTTGTCTTTTTATTTTCAAGATATAGGAGTTCTTTATAAATGCAGGATATAAGTCTCCTATCAGATATATGGTTACCAAATATTTTCTCCCATTGTGTAGGCTCTCTTTTCACTTTCTTCACAAACTCCTTTGAGGTGCAGAAGGCTTCAATTTTGAGGAAGTTCCATTTATCTATTTGTTCTTTTGCTGCTCTTGCTTTTGGTATGAAGTTCATGAAATGATTTCCTGTTACAAGGTCCTGTAGATGCTTCCCTACACTGCTTTCCAAAGTCTTTATGGTCTTGGGTCTTATATTTAGGTCTTTGATCCATCTTGAGTTGATTTTTGTATAAGGTGTGAGTTGGTAATCCTCTTTCATTCTTTTACATACGGATATCCAGTTCACCAGGCACCAGCATTTATTTCTTATGAAGAAAGCTACCATGGTATTTAGGCACAAATCTTCTATGCACATATTTCCATACCAATAAGTGGAATTGCTGGATCAAAAAGTAACTTCATGTTTGTCTTTACTGCGAAACTCTTGCCCAAGGGCTTTTTGCCTTTACTAGCCCCATCAGCTGAGTTTCACTTTCTCTACCCATTTGTCAATTAGATATTTTCTGTCTCTTAAATTTTACCAATCCCACTGGGAGTAGACTGGAATGCCATTGTGTGTTTTCTCTTCTTGCATTTATGTTTGTGTTTATATACAGTAAGGATGCTTTTCGTAGTGTACAATTCTGTGAGTTTTGACACGTACATAGATTTGTACAACTGCAACCACCATCAAGATACTGAAGACCTCCATTATCCAAAACATTCCCTCCTGCTTCTTCCTGGGATTCAAAGCCTCCCCCATCTGAATCCCTGGAAAACACTGATCTAATGCCCATCCCTGTTGTTTTGCCTTTCACAGAATGTCATAAAAAGAAAATCAGATACAATGAAACCTTTAAAGTTCAGCTTAATTCACTTAGCATAATGCATTCCACATGCATCCACATAATTAGGTAAATGAATAGTTTGCTTTCATCCAATAAGACCCATTTCAGACTTCTGACCTCCAAACTCTAAAATAATAATTGGTATTCTATTTTTTCTATTTTTGTTTTTATTTTATTCTTTGTTTTATTATTTTCAACCACAAAATTTAAGGTAATTTATTACAGCTGCAACAGAAAATGAATACAGGTTGTAACTAATCTCACTGATTCCTCCAGATAATTCAACTCTAAAAACTCTATTATTTTCTTCATTTCATAGGGCAGAAAATTAAGACTGAGAGAAGTCAGACTATTTTTCCGTGCAGTAATGATGGATTCAGGATCCAAAAAAGGACTAAAAATTATATCTGATCAAGGGCCTCCTCAGGAGCTGGCCCTGGGGCAGGTGCACAAAGCAAACACAAGCCCAGACCTTGTCCAACTCACTTTCGGGTATAGAAGGCAGACAGCACACAAACAAGCAAGCATGGGATGGTAAATTATTATGTGATGGACAGAAACTGAATGCAAGGGAGAGAATATCACGGTCCCCGTCAGATCCAGCTCTGCCCTCCAGGTGGCCCCAGTGTGTGGGGAACTGGGCACTGAACCAAAGCACAGGGACCCAACAGGATTCAGGGAGCCTTAAGCTTTCACAGTTCATCCAATATCAACCCTTTTCCTAAGTTCCCCTTCAGAGCAAAAGACATCAAAGTGTGGTTTGCACTTACTCTTCCCACTTCCTCTCCTCCAATTCTCTTCTGAACCTCCTCCAATCACATCTTCACCCCCTTTCCCATTAATTGTTTTCCATTCAAACCACTAGTGTCTAAGGGGGTATGGGATTTTTCCTTTCAGAGTAATGAGAACGTTCTAAAATTGACTGCAGTGATGACAGCACAACTCTGTGATGAAAATAAGAGCCACTGAGTGCACACTTTGAATGGACTATACACAGCATGGGATTCTATAACACAGGAAATCCAGTGGTGGAAAGTGGGCTGTGGTTAACAGATCAAATATGAGGATGTTTTCTCTTGAAAAATAACAAATATTTAATACTAAGGATAATAATATTATTTAAGTGTGTTGGGGGAAAATACACCAAATGAAGGATATGGGCTATAGTAAGGGGAATTTTTTTGATGATGTTCTTTCATGGTTTGGAACAAATGTTTCAAAACAATGGAAGGTATTGATGGAAGGGAGAGGTATGGGAGCCTTGTATGATGAAAAGTATGTTTGTTTTGAAAATTCACAAATTTTACTTATATACTTATTGTTTAAATATGTTCATATATGAATGATAGACTTCATTTAAAAAATAATGCTGCTGTCAAGATCCCCAATGACAAACATGTTTCTAGGTTTAACCATCCCCTTCTCAGCCCTCACCCAATAGACAGCATATCCACAACATGGACTTACAACCCACTCTCCTCCTGGAAACGTCCTCTTCTCTTGCCTCCAGGAGGGCACACTCCTACTTCATCCTGAACTCCTCTCCGCTCCTGCCTCGTCACCTCTTCCTCACTGGGCTGCACTGGGGCTTGTCCCCATGCCTTCTGCACCTAAGTCAGCCCTATTTCACCTTGTCCACTGTCATCACTCTACTGCAGCTCTGCATCCTAACACCTCCAGCCTGGATGCCTCTCCTGCTCTCCAGACATTTAGACTCAATGTCCACCTGCCATCCTGCATGGAGATCAAGTAGCCCTTCGAATCTGTGCTCCTCAAAACCCTGCTCTTTGATGTTCTCTGTGCAAGACAGCTTGTATTATTCAGTGTTCTCTAGGGAAACAGAATCAACAGGAGATACCTGTCAATGGCAAGGGATTTTATTAGAGTCTCTAACATGACCGTGGGAATGCACAAGCCCAGGTTCCACAGGCAGGCTGCAACCAGAGGCTGCAATGAAAGTCCAGTGAAGGTTCTTGCCGAGTTCTGGGAGATGGTGGCTGTCCAAAGACAAGCTGGGAAATTTTCTCCCAATGCTGGAATCATTTCCCCTTTTAAGGCATTCAACTGATTGGGTTAAATGTCACTCTTTGCTGATGGTAATATCCCTGATATAATTGTTATCAGCTATTTATGATTTACCAGTGCAGTAAAGTCAATGGTGACTAAAGTCCATAAATGCCCTTGTACTACAGTTAGCCCAGTGCTTGTTTGACCAAACAACTGGGCACAATTACCTGGCTGAGTTGACAGAATAGCCTAACCATCACACAGCTCCATCCATCTGCTGACTTGGAGGAAACATGCTGGCCTCATCCTTTCCCTTTTCTTTCCCTCACTCCTCTTTGATTGGGAAATCCGTTAGCTTGACCTGCAAAACTGCACTCTCACTGCCAGCACCACCTCCCTGTACAGCACAATCACCTCCTGCCTGGCATGCACAACAATATTCTCATTGTCCTTGTTCCTGCTGTTCGTCTGGCCTTTTCTTAATCGAGAAGCCATGGAATCCTGTTCAAATAAAAATCCAGTCATCTCTGCCCTCTCCCCAAAAGTTTCCAGCATCTTCCACTGACCTGCAAGGTCACTGTTGGTCTACACCATCAGACAGTCATTCCAAACTCCTTTGGCATCCCTTTGCTCTGACATTGGTCTCCTCATTGTTTCCTCAACACACAGGCCCTACTTGTGTTCAGCAACTGCACTACTGCTCCCTCCATTCCCTCTTCCCAGGATACTTCCTCTGAGGTCAACACAGAGCTTGATTCCTCCCAGGTTGACTCAAACACCACCTCCTCACACCACAGATGGAGAAAACCATCCCCAATGTGTCTTATTATGCTTTCCCTGAAGTATTTTCTCCAAACATTTATCAACAGCCAGCTCTAATTTTATTTATTGTTAATTTATCTTTATTCCTTTCCTTCTTGTCTCTAGAATGTTATCTCCTACATGACAGAGATTTTGAAGTTGTGTTCATCCATGCACCCCCATGACCTAGGACAATTCACAGGACCTACAAGTTAATGAATAAGACTGCAGAAATGGCTGGATGTAGTTACATCCACACACGTGATAGGGTAACATGCAGGATGGAGCTTGCAGCATGAGCACCACTTGGAGAGAGGGAACTACACATGCAAAGTCAGAGTCACGAGGGCTTGACTGGGAGGGGTTGGGAGATGAGTGGTCAGCCTCGAGAGCCCAGCAGAGGACACTCTGCCAGGTGTGAGCCCAGGCTGTGGCGATGGCTCCATATCTGCTGGCAGTGGAGAGGAAACATCAGTGTCCAATGGTGGACCTGCACACGTTGATTCTGGAAGCGCAGTCCTGAGGCCTGTGTTGGATGAGAGGGGGAGGCAGGGAGGGAGGTGGGTTCCATGATCTGGGAAGAGATGAGGCCACAGGAATGAAAAGGTCAGGGTGGATAGGAGAAGGACAGAAGGGGAGCTGTGAAAACAGGAAGGATGGGCAGCGGAGGGTGCACTGGATCTGGCAGGAGGGAGGGAGGCCAAGTGGAAACCACACTGGATCTGCCATGAAGATGGGGGTGGCTGTGTCACCAGTGAGATGGTGAGCTCAGAGGAGAAGAGGGCTGGTGGGGAGGATTAGCAGTATGGCCTTGGCCATGCTGGCCTCAGCAGCTCTGGGCCCATCTGTGAGGTGCCCAGGTGGGTTGCTGGGTATTGGGACGCCTACATCACTCACCTGAGACCCTAGACTGTGGCTGCGTTTTGTTCTTTCACCTGTATCCTCCAATCTGCTGCTTTCCTCCTGCAGGATGTCAATCTGAATGAAGAGACCAGGGCCTTTCAGGATGGCCATCACGTGCCATGGAAGGCTGACCACTGGGTTCCCTCATATCAGGGTGGGGGTGACTGAGGGGGAGGGGGCATGTCTACCCCAGACCTCCTTGATGAGAGCAGGTGCTTCCCCAGCCTGGACACTTGGGTTGGACTCCGAATGGGCATGTGTGGACTCTCAAAGCCAAGACATCCACTTGCCCACCCCGCCCCCTCCACCCCCTGTGGCTGTGCTCACAGGCCAGCAATGAGGCAGATGCAGAGCAGCAGGGTCTTCACAGCTGCTGTTCCGATGGCCACCCTGACCACATCCAGCATGGACCCTGGTCTCCCTGTAGACAAGTGGGATGAAAACTAGACAAGGTCTTAAACAGTAGCCCCATTTCCTTCCTCTCCCTACAGGACCCTGTGGTTTGTTCTGCAGCCCCCACCCTCTTTCCCTGCATCACTGGATGTAGGATTATGTCCACTCAGACTTCACCCTGCCCATGCCCTACCTGTCCAGCAGTGGGACAGAGAAAAGATAGACAACTTGGATTTCATCAGAATGAAAAATGTCTATTCCTCACAAGACTCTATCAAGAGAGTGAAAGAAAACTCACAGAATAGGAGAAAATATTTGTAAATCATATATTAAATGTATAGTTTCCAGCATATATAAAGAGCTTTTACAACCCAACAAGAAACCAAACATGCCCCAGGCCACAGCCCACCCCATGCTCTGACTGTCCAGCTGTTGGTCAGAGGCTCTGGGCTGCTGGCCTTGAAGCTGAGGGCTGCATGCTCACGGCCAGGGGAACTCAAGGTTATTGGGGGAAGTAGGGTTAAGTGTGCACCCTGACACTCACTCTGCAGGGAGAGGCTCACGGAGGCATGCTGGATGCCCAGCGCATTCTCAGCTCTGCTGGTGAACCCTCCTTCAACCCCAACGTGCCTGTGAGGCTGCTCCAGGACCCCAGGGTCCAAGGGCTGGGAGGGGCTCAGAGTTATGGAACCTCAGGCCCAGCTCAGCCTGGCATGGGGCTTGCTCTTGGTGACACAGATGAGACACAGTGACTGGCCCTCCTGGACAGGCAGTGACGAGCCGTTTCTTAGGAACATGGATGCTGGAGCGCGGGAGAGATGGACAGGTGGAGAGTGAGAGAGAGAGAGAAAGAGAGAGAGAGAGGAGGGAGAGGGAGGGGGAGGGAGGGGGTAGGAACACGAAGGCAGACACACAGGTGGAGACAGAAAGACGGAAGCCAGAGCAGGGAGGTGAGCTCATCAGGCCCCTTCTGCCCACACACGTGACCTGGATTCCACTCTGTGCAACCCCTCAGGCTGGTTTCGCCCCAGAATGTGGCATGGGGGTGAGCGGGCCTCCAGCTTTCAGGACCCCCGACAGAGCCCACCCGAGTCATGTGCTGCCAGGCCCCACGCCTCCCCAGTTGCTCCTGCTGATGACTCAGAATCCAGATCGTCCCTGAAGGACCTTGACCTGTCTTCACGGCTTCATCTGACCTCAGGTTCCTGATTTAAAGAGGTGCCTCTGAGAGGGGGCTCTGATCTGAGAAAATTCCAATCTGGTGGGGACGGGATTCCAGAACAGTTGCTTGGGCTGGTCAAGCCCTGGAGGTGAAATGTGAGGGCTACTGGCCGGTCTGGGAGGGCTTCCTGGAGGAGGCACCATGTGAAGTAGAGGGTGGAAGGGCAAGCAGAGCCTGCTGGTGGGGGCTAGGATGTGGGGGAGGAAGAGAACAGGAAGAGAGGCCCAGGACCCATAACTGACCACGGGAAAGTGAACCCCCCTGCAGACCTGGAGCAAGGGGGTTGGGGAGGGTTGGGGGGGGCCGGGGAAGCATGTGAGAAGAGAGGAGGCCATGGCAGGAGATGGTGAGAGCTCATTTCATAAATTCAGAGCAGGAGAAACCAGAGGCCATGAAAGAAGCTTAGCAACCGACTGCAGAAAGAAATCCCTCCCTGTAGCCATAAAAACCACGTTATCCAGGAAGGAAGCCGCCTGGGCTGCTGGGAAAAGCCCCTGCTCCTCCCACCACAGACCAATTCCTCTAACTTGGGAAGAGCTCCCGACGTGAACGATGAAAGTCAAGTCACTGAGCAGAAAACCAGGCCCAGGAGGGACAGAGTTCCCGGGTGAAGGACACGCAGGCCCTGGACGACGGGAAGGAGCTGTCTCTTCCTGCTCAGGGACCTTGCGCCCAGACCAGCAGGGGGAAGCCTCTGCTCCTGCTGCGCTGAGGCCCAGGCAGCCCCGCGGCGCCCCCTGCTGGTGGACACGTGCGCAGCTCGCTGGGCCCAGCTTGGCCGCCGCCCTCACTGCAAGGACCTGACCCCTCCTCAGGCAGGACCCCACAGACCCGCGCGGGCAGGTCACGGGGACTCGGGGCGGCCTCTGTGCCGGCGGGAACGTGCCGCCTCGGCCCGAGCGGAGCTGGAGCCCGTGCGTGGCGGGGCCGAGCAGGCGCCCCCGCGGGTCCTCAGGGGACCCGGGGACCTCGGGGCTCCTGGGGGCGGGGCTGGAGCGAGACTCCGCGGAGCACCTGAGCTGTGACCCTGGGAGCATCCAGGTCTCCAAAAGCTCCTGAGTAAACGCTGTGTGGGGAGGGGGTCACAGAGGAGGCCGAGGGGTTCCGAGGCGGGTACGAGGGGCCGCGGGAGCCAGCGCTGCCCTGTCCTCCTGGAGCCGAGGGAGGATCCACGGGGGAGGGTCGAGGGGCAGGCTCCCAGCGCCGTGGGCTCTGCGGGTGGAGGGGCCCTGGGCTCCCCGACGAGGGGTCTGAGGTGAGGGCAGGCTGAGGAGGGGCCTGAGCCTGCAGAGCCCCCACCCCGAGCCCCCAGAGGGGAGGCCTGTCCTACCTGTGCCGTTTCCCTGGACGACGGCCACGGTCAGGTTCTGGGGGCGTCTGGGCAGAGCCGGGCAGACCCGCGTCAGTGGGAGGGCTGGGAGAGAGCGCCCCCACCCCAGGGCCAGCGAGGGGAGCAGGGCGGGGGCATACGACCCCTCACCGTGGCAGCCCAGATCCCGGGACCAGCGCCCAGTGTCCAGGCCCTGATCCTCCGCCCACAGGGACCCGGCGTCCTGGCCGAGCACTCACAGGAGACGTTGAGCTGGACGGTCCTCTCCACGGTCACCCCAGCTCCAGGGAAGACCACCTGGCAGGTGAGGTTGGTGCCATGGTCCTGGGGCCGTGGGGTGAGGGTGAGCACAGAGGAGAGGCGGGTGCTGGGGCCCAGGGTGGTGAGGGCGACCCCAGTCCAGGAGAAGGTGGGGGGTATCCCCCGCTCACAGGCCCAGGGCGCAGAGCAGGTCAGGGTGCTGGGATGGCCGGCCTCGAGGGTCCCCAGGATCCGGACATCAGGTGTGTGGGTCAGGGCTGGTGAGGGGAGGGGGAAGGCACAGGACCAGGAGGGGGTGCCGGAGGTGAGCCCCAGAGGAGCCTCAGGCTTGCTCCAATTCCTCCCCTGAGCCCAGCCTTACTTTACCCCCAGCCCCTCCACAGGACGAGGAGCAGGGGTCCAGGTCAGCCCTGCCCCGGGGCCACTCAGAGTCCAGCCCCTGTGTCCTCTCCTGGACCCACTCCTTACCTGTCACATGCACCGACAGCTGGTTATTTGTGTAACTATATTTCACCTCAGGTCCTCTCTCCACCCTAAAGAAGTACATCCCCGTGTCCCCTCTCCGTGCGTCTCTGATGTCCAGGGAGCAGTTTCCAGTCCTGGGGTCCCCAAGGAGGCGGAATCGGCCCTGGGTCTCCCCCTGCACTCCTCGATTTGGGTTGTTCGTGGCCACTGGTGCATCCTCGTATACTTTCGCCCTGTCCTGGAACCAGTAGCCATGAGCTGGGTTGGAGTTTTTCTGGTTGTCCCAGGGGTAGGCAACTCTGCAGGGCACGAGGACACACAGGCCCTCCTGCACCTCCACCACCCTCTGTACTTGCAGCATGTAGCCCTGGCCCCCCACTCTCCCCCAGAGCAGTAGCAGCAGCAGCAGCAGCTGCATGTCGGGCCCAGACTGGGAAAGTCCGTGTCTCAGGGCTTGTGTCTTAGGGACTGAGAGCTGCATGATTTAGAAGAAGCCCAGACAGGAAGATGGGGTCAGAGGGGAGTGACCATCAGAGGAGGAAGCTTGGGCCCGGTGCCAACGTCAGCACCCACATCCACCCCTGGGGCCCAGATGTACAGCCCTGCCCGCCTCCCGGGCTCTCGACCTGCCATCACTCTTATGCTCTGGGATATTTATTGCAAAGTGAAAATGGGTCCCCCTGGGAAGAACCCCTGATTCAGAGGTTCTTGATGGTGAGTTCAGTCCTGCTGGGGGGAGGATGAGGGGTGGGAGGGGCCTGGTGGGGGTGAGGCGGCCCCCCTCCCTCCTTTACTCCCAGGACAAGAGCTCCACCCTGCTCATGTGGACAGCTCCATCATCCTCGCCAAGTGTGTCCAACCAGATGTTCTGATGTTGAGCTTGGTGGGTGAATTACCTCCATCCCAACACCGGGACCTCAGTCCCATGGGCTGAGACGGACTCAGGACTAAATTCTCTGAGTCCAGCACAGTTTGGGGACTGTGGTCAGCAGAAGACCAAGTGCAGAGGTCAGTCGTCTGGGGTGGGCACCAGGTGCCATTTCTAGGCCTCTGGTTCTGGGGAAAGGCAGAGAGTGGGTTCCTGGATTCCAGAGGCGCAGCTCTCCCTTCCCCACTCACAGACACTCACAGAGTGCTCATGACCACATGGCAAGGTTCAGGGGAGGGCAAGTATGGGATGAAATGGCTAAATGACCTTGGGTCCAGGTCAGGCTTAGGCTTCAGGGAGGAAGGAGAGGCTGAGCTGGAACTAGAAGGATGAGGGGAGATGGAGCTATCAGCACATGTTGGGAGGACGTCTCAGGTGGAAGGAAGCGGAAGTTCAAAGACACTGAGGCAGCCAGGCAGGGGAACAGAACTGCACCTGCTACTAGAGGGAGGCCAAGGAGGCATCAGTACAGACCAGCTGTGGGGCTGGGGCTTTGTCCTGGGTCAATGGGAGAGGCAGGATCCGCTCTGGGTGTTCGAAAGATTGGGATATGTTCCTAGAAGTGAGAATTGCTGGATCCTGTGGGATTTTTATATTCAACTTTCTGAGGAACCCTACATTGCTTTCCATGGTGTGTGCCCCACTTTACGTTCCCACAACAACTCTCTAGAGTTTCAATTTCTCAGCATCCTCTACAGCGCTTGCTCTTTCCCGTTTCTTAGATAATAGCATCTAGTGGGTGTGAAATGGTGTCTCATTATGGTTTTGATTTGCATGTCCCAAATGGTGAATGACATTGAGCATGTTTTCATAAGCTTATTTGCCATTTGTATGTCTATTTGGAAAGATGTCCTGGAGCATCTTGTGAATTGAAAGTGCTAGACCATACACTGGGGGTGTTTGGTTCCCAGGATCCCTCAGGCTAAAGAAAAAATAGATGGAAAACAAGTGGACTGTCCAACAGGCTACCAGTGGGAGTGGACAGGGAGGTCCATGGAAGTTCAGACCCACAGATCAACAGAGAGGTCTTTAGATTCTAGCCATTCCTTCTTCTCTCCCCTGCAGAAAGACACAAAGAGTTCCAGAGAGGATAGTGACCTGCAGAAAGTCATTGCACACCCTCACATCATTGTGGGATGTCGCTTGTCCTGATTTCATGTATCTGCCTTAGAAGAGTTCATGTGAGATTGGAATTATTTAAACCTTGAACATTTGACAGAATTGTTCCATGAGTTTTTTATTGAGGAATAATTTTATTTTCTGACTTATTTCCTTTGCTTACTTATTTATTTATTTTTGATAAGTATTTTTCTATGCTTGTGATGAATATTGGTCTCCAATTTTCTTTTCCTGCAATGTCCTGGTCAGGTTGTGGTATCAGGTTCATACTTGGCTTCATCAAATGTGTGTGTGTGTCCCCATCCACTGAGAATTCTTGAAAGGCATGGTGTTGTTTCTTCCTTAGATGGGTCATAGACCTACGAGCAATTGTGCCCTGATTCTTGAAATCCTCTCCTGTGGTTGATTGTGATGAAGAACCTCCAGAGCAAGTGCCTTGAGGACCAGCGGCTACTGCTGCTCGCTGCTGTGGTGACACTATTGACCACAAAGACCAGGTGCTGGACGCTTTGGTTCTTGATGCACTGGGAACCTGACGAGAAGCCAGCTCCCAGTCAGGGCTTATCTCTCAGGTCAAGTCATTGTGAAAAACAACAAACTTGCTCTTGTGGCCCCCAAATTATCCCATCCCATTTGGCAATCTTGTGAAAAGTCAGAGTGAGGATTTAATTGTGTTGCTTGAGGAATTTCAATATAATTTAAAACCTTGATTTTCCCAGGTCCTTTCTATGATATTTAGGACAGTGATTGGAAAAAATCAAGAAGCTGATACTTGGAAATGAAATGTATGGGTGGTTTTGGATGAAGCTGAGGATTTTGAATCCACTACCTCCTTTCCCCACCCCCAAGTATTTTTTTAACTTTATTTTTTACATTCATTAATTTAAAATGCCAACCATCGAAATATAAGAAGAAAACACAGTTGCAGAAAACTTATTTCTCAATTAAATCTACTGGATACATATAAAAAAATTTTTTTTAATCACAGAGTGTGTTTAACAATATATTTGGTTAGTAGTAATGCAATCATTCAGTGTTTGTTCTTTTTTGTCTGGCTTCCTTCACTCAACATAATGTTCTTCAGGTTTATGTTGTCATATGCTTTATTACTTCATTTCCTCTTACAGCTGAATAATATTTCTTTGTGTGAATACAACATAGTTTATGTATCCATTCATCATTTGATGGACAATTGGGTTATTTTCAAATTTTGACAATCGTGAATGATGCCTCTATGAATACTGGTGTACAGATGTCTTCTCGTGTCACCACTCTCAGTTCTTCCAGGTATATACCCAGTAGTGATATTAGCAGGGTCACATGGCAAGTTCTTTAGGAACTGCCAAACAGTCCTCCACAGTGGCTGTACCATTCTGCATTCCCACCAACAGTGAATAAGTGTTCCTATCTCTCCACATCCTCTCCTACACTTATAGTTCTCTATCTTTTTAATAGTGGCCATTCTGATAGGTGTGAAATGATATCTCACTGTAGTTTTGATTTGTACTTCCCTAATCATTATTGTTGTTGAGCATTTTTTCACTTGTATTTCTTTTGTCATTTGTGTTTCTTCTTTGGCACCCCCAAGTATTTCTGAACCCCTCTTGTCAGAGATGTTAGCCTGCTTTCCAAAGTCTAAAGAGATAAGCCTTTCTTGCTTAAAGATCCTGTCCATTCCATTTGGGACTGATGCCTAAGAGGAAGGTGTTTAGATCCCTCAAAGAAACCATCCCAATCACCCCTTATTCCCTCTAAACCAAGAAGCAAATGTCAGCCTCTTCTAATAGCATGAATACTTTATAGGACCCCTGAGGTGATCTTAAACTGTAAAAGAATTGTAAGAGTCTCTGATTTATATGGGCAGAAATCTGGAGAATATATGTCAACATGAATTCTAAGGATGTGAAACCAAGGAAGATAAAATATCACACTGGATTGAGCCAAATTTATTAATTTGGGTTCTTAATGAATGATGATGGACATAATTGAGTTCCTGAAGCTGTCAAATGGATCAGCATTCCCTTGGGTGTTTGACTAGACAATGTTATACCCATGGACATAGTGAACATGAACTCAATAATCATGTTGATGCCAGAGCTGTCTTGATATAACACACAGGAAGTTAATCGAAAGGTTTTGGGAGATAAAATTGTTGGAATGGATCTATCATATGTAACCTGCACATCCACTCCCCCTGCTACTTTCCCTGGAGTAATACATTTAGTAAGGAGAGCACTAGTATCCATGTAAGCTCCGTGGGGGCTGTCTTGTTTAGGCTGGGGAAGACAGAGGGAAATAGTGCGATTGACATGGAGCTCTAATTTCAACAGGGATGATGGGATGCTAGCGAGGTGAAGGCAGAGTAGAAACAGTGGAGCCGTAGAGACAAGGTGGCAACTTGCCTGTGAAGAGGTACAGGGGTGAAGTGGCAATACCCTATTCTACATAGAGGCCCATGTTTGTTATGCATCTTTTTTCCCCCCTAATTTGTATTTATAAAACGCTGCACCTAACAACTGTAAGGTATGCATTTTTTTCAAGTGCACAAGGAACATTCACCAAGATAGAACATATCCTGGGTCATGAAACAAATGATAACAAATTAAAGCGAGTTGAAACCATACAGAGTATGTTCTCTGACCATAATGGCATCAACCTGGCAATCAGTCACTGACGGACAACGGAAATATCTACAAACACTTGGAAATCAAACAAGACATTTTAAACATTTTGTGAATGAAAAGGGAAGTCTTAATGGCCTAAAAACATACATGGAACTAAATGAAAATGAAAATGAAAATAGACCATATCAAAATTTAGGGAGTAAGCACGTATTCTTTTTGTAATAAACACTGCTAATGGAAGAAAAATGATCTAAGTGCAAAATCTATTACAATGGCATATTGAAAATGTCAAATTATTATTATTATTTTTCTAAAATCATTTACAGTCTGCCTGATTAACTCAATTGGGTCTTGTCTATGGGAACTTTTCCTGGAATCTGGCTTAACTTTTGTTTGTGTTACTTATAATAGATGGGCTTTTCTCTTCTAGTGTGTGGCAATATTTTTACTGTTTTCTTTTTGACCTGGTGCTACTTATCTCTTCTGGGTCTGCTTCTGTAAACAAAGAATAGAAAAGAGGCCAGGTTGCTGTTTCCTCCATGTTCCCTTTGGTTTAATCCACAGTGTAAAATGGTCTCTTCGTTTTTTATTATTTTATTTTATTATTATTGTTATTTCAATGCTTTGTTGTTATTTCTTATTTTCAAGAATATGAAGAACACAAAATTGGATTCACCATAATGCTGGTACATAAAGTACTATCAACATTTGTCTATACAGAACTTTTTTGAGCTATTGTTTTTTAAAATTTCTTAGGATGTCTGAGCATCTAATTCTTTTTTAAAAATATTTTTCATTTTTTAAAAGATGCTTTGATTACATAAATAATACATAAAAATATAGGGGATTCCCATATGCCACACTCTCTACCTCTCCCATACTTTCCCATGTTAACACCATACTTCATTAGAGTGGTACCTTTGTTACAATCAATAAACACATTTTGGAGCATTGCCACTAAGAGCAAGGGAAGGTCCTACAGCAGGTCCAGCTTGTAGTGCAAGAAGCTTTATAATTTGGGGCTTAGAACTCAGGAGATCAAACTGTACTTGAAGTATCAGTGACACTAGGAATGCTGTGTGCGTTCTCTGGCGAGCCTCATAGGACAGGCCCTGGGATTTTTGTTGTAAAGCTATGCTTTCTTTTTTTAGAATGTGGTGGCCTTTTGAGAAAGAGCTTCTAACATATTACTGGACCCTGGTAGAGATGGATGACTGACCATGGGCTATCAAATGAATATGTGACATGGACCGCCCATTAAGTATGAGGTGCCAGATGACCCACCAAGCCAGAGTTGGGCATGTGGAGCAGCTGTCCATTATCAATTGAATTGTGTCCCTGATCTTGGCTTCAGCATGTCCATAAAGCACCAATAAAGCATGGGGGGCAGGTGGAGCAGACCCCTTCAATACCTACTCCTGGTGCAGTGCCCTATTGTTTATGAAATAACACCCATACCCTCAGGGGAATTCTTTATGATCATTGTTTGAGGAGCAGAGCATTCCCCGTTGGGTTTATGTGTGTTCTGCTATATCCTGAACAGTCGCAGATGTGTAAATCCAATCCCAGCAAACCTGGCAGTGCTGAATTTCCCCAGTGGCAGAATTTCATCAGTACACCTGGTTGTTCATTTCATCTGGACTGAGAGAATGGCCAAAATTACAGATTCACGCTGAATCGTGGCTACAAGTTTGGGAAACATTTTTTCTAAAAATTTTTCCATTTTATACACATTTTCAGCTTTATAGAAATAAAGCATTTCATAATGTTCCTTACTTTCTGTTTAATTTCTGCAGTATTTAGAGAAATCTTTATATTCCTGGATACTAGGTATTTTTGCCTCCTATCATTATTTATGGGTTAATCTCAACTGAGATTTATCTATTTTATTTATTCACATCAAAGAACCAACGGTTCATGTTATTGTTCCTCTCTATTAAATGTTTCCTAAGGTATGTGCTTTTATGATTTGGTATTTCATTCTTTCAAATTCGTTTTGGGGTTGCAGATGTGGCTCAAGCAGTTAAATGCCCACCTCCCACACGGGAGGTCCTGGGTTTGGTTCCAGCTGTCTCCTGAGAAACCAACAACAAAAAACAAAGAAAAGCAAAACAAATGAAAAAACCATATCTGGGTAGCTGATGTGGCTCTGTGGTTGAGGACTGGCTTCCCACATACAAGGTCCTAGGCTCAATCCCTGGCTCCCTATACCTCAAAAAATTTTTCCTTTTGTTTTACTTTACTGCTCTTTTTTCTAAGTTCTTGAGATAAAAGCGTAGCTTCACAAAACTTAACATTTCTTTCTCTCTCATACACATATCTGAGATTTTATATATTTCCTCTAATAATTGCTTTAGTTTTACAGTAAAAGTTTCAGAGTATTTGTATTATCATTCAGTTTAAAATGATTTCTAATTGACATTATGATTATTTAAACAATGACTTTTATAAGGGAGTTTCTACTTTTACATTAATGTGGAAATATATATGATTATATTCTGTTACTGATTTCTAACAACATTGGGATCAGAGAACATATTTTGTATGATTTCTGTCTGTTGATGTATGTTGAAATTATTTTATGGAGCAGTATATAGTAAAATACTTGATGTGCTCTATGTGTACTCAAATAGAATGTGAATTCTGGGGAGAAGTGTTCTATCTTTGGTTGTTTGGGCGATATTTTAATCACTTTTTTTTTTCACAAAACTTATTTTGCCTTAATGATTTTCTTGTCTGTTACATTGATTAGAATAAACTATGTGACAAAATTTCCCTCTTTGAATATGGATTTGTCTGGGTTTTTGTGGTCAGTTTTTGTCTTATACATTTTGAGGTTCTGTAATCATAAGCATAAGTGTTTCAATTGCTATAATTTCTTGGTGGATTTAATATTTGGTCATTTTGAAATGCTCCCACCTACTAGTATTTGTTGTAAATTATATGTATATTTTTATATTGACTTACGATGATCAGTTTTATGTGTCAGCAAACATTAATCAATCTAGGTGTTGCTGTGAAGGAATTTTGTAAATTCAATTAAAGTCTATGGTCAGTTTAATTTGAGTAAAGACAATTATCTTTGTCATCTGATAGACTTGATTCAACGATTGAAAGACTTAAGAGCTTCCCTGACAACGGAAAAAAACCTGCCTGTGGTCTGCAGTGGCAGCTCCCACTGGAGGGTCCCAGCCTGCCCTTCCTGGTGGCTTTGGATGTGCTGAGCCAGCCCCACAGCATGTTCACCATCTCCATGCAGTAAATCTCAATATCTGTGTGTATCTTAGTGGTTCTTTTCTCCCAGAGGAGCTTTGGCTGACACTGTCCTACATTAGTTTTCCTTTGGTTAGTATTTGCATGGTACATCTGTTCCTGTCTTTCTCCATTTATCCTTCTCTATCTTCATATTTTAAATAGGTCTCTTGTAAACAGCATATTGCTGCAGGATTTTCCTTTTTTTTTTCCCAGTCTGACTCTACTTACATTTTGTCTGGAGCATTCAGTCCATTTTTGCATAATGTGATTTTTTCGTTTGCTATTTGGGTCTAAATATAGCATCTTTTATTTGTTCTCTCTATATTAGATTCATTCTTTTTTTCTTAATCCCTCATATTTTGCTTCCCTGTTTTTTTTGCCTGAAATTTCAAACAACTTTAATACTTCTATTTTGGAGATGTTAAAATTGGTTTCAAATATTTTAGTAAATTTGCTTGTGTTTATAATGAAAAATAAAAAAATATAAATTTTATCTTAACATTTAATATTCTCCTAAAAATTATAAAGACTTTAAAGAAAATATACACTTTATTTACCCTCTCCTGAATTATATAGAATTGCAGTCTGGTAATTCAATGTTATATTTTATACACACCATCTACAAACTATCATAACTTTTAACAAGAAATGTTTGTGTTCTTTTGTTCACATATTTGCCGATTTCTTAAGGTTTTCATTCTTTTTTGTCTCTGAAGGGATCATGTTACTAATGGGATCTTGTGTGGGATCATGTTCCTAATGCCTGAATTATATCCTTCAGAATTTCCTTTGAAGAGCCTTGTTTATGAACGCTCACATTCCATGGCCCCCTAGAGATGGTGCCCTCGTCTGACTGCTCATCTGTCTCTGCTTGTTGTGTTTAATCATTTTCTGCTTGTCTTTTTTAGGAGGCAGCAGAAGGGACGTCCCTTGTGAGAGAAGGGTGTCCAACTTCTTGAGACATATCCACTCCCCTATTCTCACATTTTTTGGTCTTAAAATATCTTTCTTTATCCTGCATTATAAAACCTGTTTTCATTAAAAATGATTTCTAGACCAATTTCCCTCTGTACAGATATCAAAGATATCATTCCATTGCACGCAGGCATCTAGCACTGCTGAAAGACTCAGTCATCAGTTTAGCTGTGCTCTTTAAATGTTACCTGTCATTTTCCAGGCGACTATCAAGAAATTCCCTTGGTCTTTGGTTTTCACAGATTTTATTTAGTTTCACTGAAGAAAATGGAGGCAAGGTCATCCAAGATGAAGTTGCTGAATCGATGTGGAATACAGGTGATGGGTGAGAAATGAAGTTGGAGATGCTTGCATGGACTACAGTCATGAAGAGACGTGATTAGAAAAGTGAAGGCATCAACTTTATTTGGGGCAGTGGTGGAAGATTTCTGAGCAGTACATCACAGCAGGTACCTTTGTCCTCTGAGACTGGGGATGATTAGCCTCAGGAGAAACTGTCAGCAGAAGCTTCCTGTTCAAGGCAGAAGAAACTAGCTTTCACTAAGTACGTACTTTGTGCTAGAACTTTTCTTGGCAGTTTTACATGTAATTCTTCATTGATCTTTCACAAGATCACTGAAAGATAGGGCTTACTTCCCTGATATACAGAACAGTAAAGTGAGGCCCAGAGCCTCACAGAGAGAGAATGTGATTTGCTCAGTAATAAGCATAGATGGATTGGACTCAGTTCTCTTGGACACAAATTCCGTGTTTTTCAACATATACCATTGGATTCATACATCCATGGCCCAGAAAGCCACTGATTTTTAAAACCTCAAATGCTGAGAATACCATGTTCTTCCCAGGCAAGGCTGTGGTTCTCAGTGATTTCTCACGTGGGTCTGAACTCCGTGTACTCAAGGTTGTTGACTTACAGTTCCACAGGCTTTGGCTTGTGAAATTTGATACCAGCATAATGGAGCTCCTGTCCTTCTCCTGGTGTGGGCCCAGCCCCGACAGGGGCTGTGTGGTTGGAAGGGCTGCTTTTGCAGCACTGGTGCTAGTGCCTCTGAGTGGAAGGAAGAGAAGGATTCAGAGCAAGGTAATGAGAACTTGGAGAAGGCAGCCAAGGACAGAGAGGGGTTAGGACTGATGGGACTTTGATCACTTGCCCATTCGTTCACTCAAGAATATTTAATAATACTCATGTTTTTCACCTAACAGTACTCAACTGACCTGTGTACAACTGGAAATGCACTGACTTTCTCCAGAATAGGGTGCAAGTCCTTGGGTAACAGTCACTCTTTAACAACTTGATATCCTATAACTTAAATACTTCAAAAAAAAAAACTAACACAGAAGCCTATATATGGCTCAAACATTTTAGCCCCTGCTTTCTACATGGGAGATCCCCGATTTTGATACCTGCTGCCTCCTAAAAACAAAAACAAACAAGCAAACAAATGCAAAAACCAATACAGGGCAGTGGATGTGGCTCAGTGATTGAGTGCCAGCTTCCCATGTTTAATCACCATTATAAATGTATAAACTAACATAATTTATGTCATATAAGGGGAAAAGACAGGGAAGAAACAGAGATATTTGCTTTATGTACATATACAAATATATTTATAACAAAACAAGGAAGAAATATTCATAATCACGACAGCCCTAGTTTCTGTAACTAGTCACATAGTTCGTGGTTTTTACTCCCTTCTTCAACTACCCGTTCCAGGTGCCCTCTTCCCTCAGCAAACACCTCATCTGGTTGTGGTTCTCTGCTTGGTGGGGTGACTCAGACCTTCCTTCCTGAAGTTTCTGGGCCATTGTTAGTCCTTGCTGGAGGGGGGGTTGCAGTTTCAACTGACTTTAGTCCCAGGCCAGGGCAGCACTAAGAGATGCCCTCAGGGAGCTCCTGTATTCCATGCAAGCTCTTCCTACCTCATTGTGAGGCTGCAGTCCTGTTTCCCCTCCACTGCAGGATCAACCACCCCAGGCAGTACAGAAATTCCCTTCCCTGCCTGGTGATTCAGTGACATGAGAGCCAGCCTTGGTGAATGCTTATACTAATCACATTTGGTTCTTAAATAATGATGTGAGGGGGACAGTATTACCATATTTATCTTACAAATAGGAAAATGAGGCTAAGAAAGGCCGTGTATATTTCCATGAAGTCATGCATCTGTATAAAGGCCCCTGGAGCCAGGACCCAGAGCCAGTTCTTCCTGACCTTGGAGCCTCACTCTCATCAATGTCCAGGCAGAGTTCTGGGTCTGTATGCAGAGCAATAGAGAGGGTGGACACTGTCCCTGATGTCCTGCAGCTTATGTAATTTCCTAAACAAGTAGAAAATGAATCCTCTAAAAGTTCTAAATTCATGGTGATGTGGGCTATTTGAAGCCTCAGGGAGACAGACTGCTTTCTCTCATGAATTGCCACTCTTAGGAACACTGACCGTCAAGGCAGGAGACTTCTCCCCCTCCACCCCCCTTTTTGGTTTTGGAGATAATAAAACTCCAGTGGCCATTTAACCTTATTCTATCAGGCAGCAATTTATTTACTTTACACTTGAATTCATGAGAGAAAGGGTTACTAATACCAGGAGAGGAGACAGTGATGTCCCAGCTCTTCTCAATTACGAAATAACCATAGGCAAAGGCAAAGGGTGAGGTTAGGCTTGAAGTAACCATAAACAAAGGAAAGGTTAGTTTAGAATTTACACTTAAATAATAGTTTCAGGCTAAATTTACCCAGCTATAATTTCAGTTATTATCTTTCCACCATTTTATAATATAAATGCATTTATAAATGATTTTAACTCAGTTACAGTTTTTATTAATTTTTTAAAAACCTGCTAATTTTATAACACCTTTAAATACCTTTCATTCGACTTATAACATATTAAATGAACTTAACAATCATTTTAGTTTTTCTTTTAAAGTAAAAGAATAAATCTCTTGCAGTTAGTTTGAAATAAAAAGCTATTTTTCAGGATTTGATTTTTACAACATACTGTTCTTTTAAAAGAGGTAAGGCTCTTCTTCAAACACAGGAAATGATGAGGTTAAAGCACAAGAAGCTATTTTGATAAAAGATTTTCTCCATGTGAGTTATTGGCTAAGCTGGTCACTGACCCCTCAATTAAAAATATGTGCTATATCAGTCTCTGGTTCTGCTCCTGAAGTTGATGGAAACTATATTGCAGTTTCAAGCTCCTGCAGCCAATAATGACTCGATACAGCCAAGTGTACAATGGATATCGCCTCCAGACTGGCACTGTTCCATGGTGCCAGAGAGCACTATGCACCAGGCTAGTAGAATACTGGAAAATCTCTGGAATACTGGAAGGATGCTGCAACTTGCTCACTGCGTTGAAGAACATGCTAAGTGGAGCCATGATACCAGGAGACTGTAAGTAAAACTTAAACACAATTGGCATTATGGCCTGCTCTCATGGAGAGATAACATGTAAAGTATTACAAACCTGAAACTCAAAACTAATAATGGCAACTCTGAATCCTTATGCATTAAGTAATACATTAGTTAGTATTAAGTGCTGTACTTTTATCCTGTACTAAATATATGCCTAATAATTGTAATGTTATCTTTTCTATTTTGGATCAAGTGCAGAAGTATATTAGACATGTTAAATTCCTGGTAAAATCATTTTCTAAACAGTTAATAACATGTCTATAGAATAAGGTGGCAGTCTCAGCCAGTCTCAGTCAGCTTCCATATTCTGCTGTACTCTGCTGTGTAGCAAAAGTGAGGCTTGCTTGCTGATGGTGAGTCACCTATTGAACAAGTCAAAATTGCTAGAAATTGTACAATGAAAACCAAGGTGTAAAAATCTTTATTCTGTAGTTCTGATCACTCCCACAGGTGAAAACTAAGAGTATTTCCAAATTAGTGTTCTAATCCTGAGTGAAGCCAGTTGCCCAAGGAGTGCCAGTTCACCAGGAGCATCTGACAGAGCGAATGAGTGTCAATCATTGAACAGCTTGGAATGTGTCTTCAGACAAAGCTAAGTGTCTGTTGCAATTTCTCTCTAAAGATGGATAACTTAAAAAAGAATATATATGCTGTTCCCACCAGCTTTTAAGGAATGCCATCTTTATAGGCACCTAACCTTGTCTACCTCTGTAATCCAATGTGTCCTCTTTTAAAAACAGGTATTCCAAAATTTTAATTAAGTTTGTTTCTTTCAGAGTGAACATCTTATTAACCATATGAAAACTTCATCCAACTTCGTACAGAATGCCAGATCCATCTTCCTCCAGTTAGAATAAATTAAAGAGTTTTACACCTTATTAGGCAATGACTACAGCCCATGGCCAGCAGGAAGCAGTTACAGAAAAGAGATCGTCTCCCTTCAGCACCCCTTTTAAATTAAAGGTGTAAACTCTTTAAGAGTAAAATAAAAGTAATAGATGGATCTGGAACCTGACTGGAAATCCACGTGAGTGCCAGTGGCAGCAGAATAACTGCGGGAGGCCCCTGCCCAAGATTCTGCTGTCCAGAATGAAAAGTTCTAAACTTCTAAAAACGGTCCTGGATGCTGTACTAAAGACTGATAAATAATCAGTCAAGACAACAAACAGCCATCCACCTCATAGCTCCAACAATAATTATGCCAAAGTTTAGCAAGTAAACTTTGACAAAAGGGGGGAATGATGTGGGCTATGGGTGGAGGGCTCTTTGTCTCTTCAGAGATAACTAAGTTGTTTGACTTGTGGGTGTGGAACGGTGGGGGGCTGCAGTCCTGCCCTTGGGGACTGGCAGCGGCTCTAGTCCCAGATAATGTTTAACAATGCGGGGGCTATAAACTTTAAGTATTTAGGGGAAATGCAAAAACCAAATGTGCTAAAGGCTTATCTAGAATGTCTGGAGTCCATGCTAAAAGCTTACCTAAGATGTGGAAGATATATGCTAATTGAAGCCTATTGAGAACTGAAACAAAGGGACCATTTGGCCTTTCCTCTCTGTATAAAAGACGTTTGAAAATCTTGTTCAGGGCTCGGGATTCAAACTGAAAGCTCCCGAGTCCGGCCGGCCGTCAATAAACCACTTTTCCTTCTCAAAATCATTGCTGAGTCCTGGCCTCTCTATACTCAAATAATTGAACTTCTCTTAAATTCCACAACAATGGTAGAAGATATTTTTAAATATAAAGGAGGAGCAGGGGTGGCACAGCTGGTTCCTGGACAGGTGCTAGAAGACAGTGCAGAGAGCAGGCCTCAGGAGAGAAGGCAGCCAAGGAGCTTCTCCTCTGCCCACTTCATGGCACCCGCAGACTATAAAATATGGAATAGAAAGTGTCAAATGGGAGCTCAGAGCAATAACACAGAGTTCCCAAATAGGAGGAAAGAGCAGATAGACGACAGAGAGAAGGCTGGACATGTGAATAGATCAACGGTACAAATCTGCTGCAACCAAAACATGGATGAGAGGGAAAAGTGCTAGTAATAATCATGAGCAAAGTGTTTGTCTATGGATGAACCTCACCAATCAAGCTAGAGACCTTGATTTTATTAGACTGTGAGATCCATCAGTTAGGTTATTCACTTATTGATTACAGGAATATTTATTGAGTGCCTACTATGAGTTATGAGATAGGCATTACTCTAAGTTCTGAAATACTATAGAAATTGAAACAACAGCAACAAGAAACTGTCCATGTGACTTATTTTCTGGAGGGGGTAATAATACCAATTAGCAATAATGACTTCTGTGCTTATCCATGGCAGGCACTGTTTTAAACACCCCAAGGTACACCCACTATTAACATCTCATGATACAGAAAGGACATACAGGTCACAGCGAGTTCCTCCTCAGGCCAAGTTCAGAAATCCTGTCAGAAGGGAAATGCAGGAGTGGAAAGCAGTCATCTCCCTCCTGAGTACATGCTTTACCACGGTACTATACTGACTACAAGAGGTGTTCACAAAACACAACATGGGTGCTGAAAATCTGAAAGTAAAATAATGGAAAAATACATCATGATTCCTGACAAGGTGGGGCTTGGCTTACACAAAAAGGCACATTCCCCAAGATCAACAAAGGGAAGGCCATACAGGGAATTACAGGATGAGGAAAATAAATAAATAAAAATATGTGAGAAATCTCTGGGGAAATGAAAGAGTGTTTTAAACTGGTGTGTGTGTGCATTCGAAGATGCAGTGGGGTCCGCAGCCTGGGACCGATAAGAAATGGCTAAAGATAAAGAATGATATTAGAAAAGTGAGAGAAGAATAAGAAATTATGATCCTTATATGAATGATATGATACACAAAAAATAGTAATAGCTGAAGTACAGAGCATTATAGTTGAGGGAAATGGCAGAACATAAAACTGAAAAATAAATTAAAGAGCTGAAAGATCAACTTGAGGATCTCTACTTGAAATAAGCAGAGAAAGAAGCTTTAGGAAAAGTTGAAAGTAAAAGGATGGGGAAAAGGTACCTCAGACTATTCCTACCCAAAAGCAAGCTGATGGAGCCATCTCAACACCCCACTAAATGGAAGCATTAGGGAGGGAGGGGATGAATGAAGTGAAATTAGGAGAGCTGGGGGAAGAAACTGATAACTATGTCAACATGATGAAAGATTTCAGCATATGTCTTTCAATTATACTTAGGTTAACCTTGCAAAAACCAACAAAGATGTGGAAGATTTAAACTCTGCATTTCTGAGTTACGTAACGGTAAAGTAAAAACATTCCTCTCAAGCTTCATGAAACAGTTACAAAAATTGATCATGTATTAGGCCAAAGAATGTAAAATAATAGGTATCATATAATTTACTTCCCCTGAGAAATATTCAGTTCAGTTAAAATTAATGACAAAAAGACAAAAAGAAACCTGCATTTGGAAATTTAAAGACATATGCCAAATAACTGGTAAATCAAAGAAGAAATAATACTATGAATTTTTACATGTTAGAAAAATATGATGATGAAAATGTACTTTATAATTTGTGGCTAGAGCTAACAGTGTATTTTGAGGAAATATTATCCAAAAATTATTGTCATGGCCCATCTGTGAAAGTATTAGGTTGTTGCAAAAGTAACAGCAATTTTACATTCTTCATATTTGCCATTTGATATTGGCATACATTCTTAAATAAATGTCGTTATGTTATACATCATTTTTCTTAAGATTTATTTTTTATTTATTTCTCTCCCTATCCCCTCCCCTGCCCGCCCCTGTTGTCTGCTCTCTGTCCATTCGCTGTGTGTTCTTCTGTGTCTGCTTCTATTCTTATCAGCAGCACTGAGAATCTCTGTCTCTTTTTGTTGAGTTATCCTGCTGCGACAGCTCTCTCGTGTGTACGGCGCCACTCCTGGACAGACTGACCTATCTCTTCATGCTGGGCAGCTCTTCTTATGGGGCACACTCCTTGTGTGTGGGGCTCCCCTATGCAGGGGACAACCCTGCGTGGCATTTCACTCCTTGCGTGCATCAGCACTGCATGTGGACCAGCTCCACACGGGTCAAGGAGGCCCTGGGTTTGAACCATGGACCTCCCATGTGGTAGGTGGATGCTCTATCCGTTGAACCAAGTCTGCCTTCCTATACATCATTTTAATGTGCATTTCTCACGTTATGTTATTTTGCTAATGATTTAATACTTGCTGTAATTTTACATTTATTTTATACTATGGAAATGTTGTTAGACAAAAGGCAAATTTGAGCAATTTTCTTCCTTGAGTTCAAAATGGGTCATAAAGCAGCAGAGACATCTTGCAACATCAACAATGCATTTGGCCAGGAACTGATAATGACCTTATGGTGCAGTGATGGCTCAAGAAGTTTTGCAAAAGAAAATGAAAGCCTTGAAGATGAGGAGCATATTGACCAGCCACCAGAAGTTGACAACAACCAAATGGGAGCAATCATCAAAGATGATCCTCTTAAACTACATGAGAAGTTGCCAAAGAACTGAACGTTGACAACTCTATGGTCATTGAGCATTTGAAGCAAATTGGAAAGGTGAAAAAGCTCCATAAGTGGGTGTCCCATGAGTTGACTAAAAATTTAAAGAAAGCATTGTTTTGAAGTGTCAGCTTATCATATTCTATGCAACAATAGACCATTTCTTGATCAGATTGTGATATGTGATGAAAAGTGCATGTTATATGACAACTGGTGATGAGGTACTCAGTGACTGGACCAAAAAGAAGCTCCAAAGAACTTCCCAGACCAAACTTGCACCAAAGAAACTCATGGTGACCGTTTAGTGATCTGCAGCTGGTCTAATCCACTACAGGTTTCTGAATCCTGTGAAACCAGTACATCTGAGAGGGATGCTCAGCAAAATGATGAGAAGCACTGGAAACTGTAGCACCTGCTGATCCCAATACTCAACAGAGAGGGCCCAATTTTTCTCCATGACAACGCCTGACTACACATTATACAACCAATGCTTCAAATTTGAACGAATTGGACTGCTAAGTTTTGCCTCATTCACCATATTCATCTGCTGTTTCACCAACCAGCCACCACTTCTTCAATCATCTCAACAATTTTTACAGGTAAAATGCCTCTACAACCAGCAGAAAGCAGAAAATGATTTCCAAGAATTTTTTCAAATCTCAAAGCATGGGTTTTTGTGATACAGGAATAAGCAAACTTATTTTTTGTTGGCAAAAATGTGTTGATTGTAATGGTTCCTATTTTGATTAATAGAGATGTATTTGAGCCTCATTATAATGATTTGAAAATCATGGTCTGAAACCGTAATTCATTTTCCCCAACCTAATAAAAGGAATTAGGCCTGTAAAGGTGGTGGAAAATATGTCCTTCCAGACAGAAATCATGAAATCAGATTCCCTCTTCACACAATATACAAAACTCAGCTCTAGAATGATTAAGACTTAAATGACCTGCATGTCAAAAGCAAAAATTTTCAGTTTTCTGTAAAAAATTTAGGTGTATATATTTCTGCTCTTTGAACAAAAAATATTTTCTTGAGAAAGGTGCAAAAATCACTCTCTAAAAAAGTTTAATTAATATGACTAAATCAGCCCTCTCACCAATTCCTTTGGCTATCTGACCCATACCCCCGACCCTAGTCCCCTCAAGCCTGCAAAGCCCCACCAAAAGGTTATCCCCCCATGTTGAACATGGGAGATTGTCGGGTATGTATTGAAACTATAATGTTCAGAAAATTCTTTAGAAAATATTATAAGCAAGTGTTGTAGAATTTGAGAGAGGCTCAATTATTTGTGTATAGAGAGGCCAGGACTCAGGAATGATTTTGAGAAGGAAAAATGGTTTATTGACGGCCGGCCAGACTCGGGAGCTTTCTGTTTGAATCCCGAGCCCTGAACAAGATTTTCAAATGTCTTTTCTACCGCGAGGAAAGGCCAAATGGTGGCTTTGTTTCAGTTCTCAATAGGCTTCAATTAGCATATATATCTTCCACATCTTAGGTAAGCTTTTAGCATGGACTCCAGACATTCTAGATAGGCCTTTAGCATATTTGGTTTGCATTTTCCCTGAATACTTAAAGTTTATAGACCTTGCATTGTTAAACTGTTTCCTGCTCCCCAAGGGCAGGACTGCAGCCTTTCATCATCCCACACCCACAAGTCACAGATAGTTTAGATTATCTCTGAAGAGACAAAGAGCCTGCCACCCATAGCCCACATCACAAGGATTACCTGTTTAAGGTGCTAAGAGGACCAGGCATCTGGCACAGAGGCAGGTTTCTAGGGAGTGTGTGAGTGCTCATAATTTCATAGTGTGTTATATCATTGGGTGGAGACCCATACAATGAATGGAAGGTATACCCACATCCTGGTGAGGCCTGATGCTCTCAAAGAGAGGGAATTGTGTCTCCCAAGAGAAGTAGTGGCTTCCAATGGGGGAGGGCAGTCTAGTATGTCAAGCCCTTAACATAGTTGCAAGTATCTGTGAATTTAGTCTTTCAAATAGTGAAGATTGATTGTCACTATGGGCCAGAGGGGAGGTGGAAAGAGGAATAGAATAGATGTAGATGGAATAGAATAGATGTAGGGCAACTGCAGGGCACTGGAAATATTCCCCAAGGTCATGCAATGATGGATATAGGACATTTTAAGTACACCAAAAATGTATAAGGCTAAAATATAAACCATAATGTAAAACATAAGGTGACTAAAAATTTAGAAAATTGTACAGTCTAAAATATAAACCATAATGTAAACCAAAATAGAACCATGTTCGATAGCTATGTTTCAATATCTATACATTAGATTCAGAAATTATCGCATGAACATGTCAAAAGATCATTGCTGGGGAAGGGGGAAAAGGCTTTGATGTTGGATATATGGGAGTCCCCCATATTGTATATGTGACTTTACTGTGATCTAAAACTTTTTTGAAGACAAAATTAAAAATTAGAAAAAAAATGATGTAGACACTGAGGAAGAAATGAAAGAAATTGTGTTGCTACTGTACATTCAGGGCAACACCTAGTACAGTGATGAAAGGTAAAATGTCAAACAACAAAGTTTTATGATATTTTTCATTTTGTAGCACCCCAATTTAATTTTACTTTATTTTAGTTTTTCTAAATTAGTGTGTATTCTATTTCTAATCTTTAAACCTATGACTATTATTTCATTTTACTATGAATTGAATTTGGCAATGAATTAGGCTTCATTTGTGAAGAAGTTTTGAACCACAGAGGGGTTCAACTATCCAGGGGAGGAAGGGTGGTGTGGGGTGTTATTGATGGGGTAAACATTGTTGGGAGGGAGTTCTCTGGGGCATGTATATAAGGTACATAAAAATGTTCAGATATATGTTGGACATTTTCATAGTAGTTACTGTTACCGATGACAACTGAGGGAGTGCTGAATTCCTAGCCAGGGGAACTCTGTCACAATCCCCAATGGAATAGCAACAATCCCCCAAGTGCAAGGGCAAAGACAAGTGAAGATAGATGGTCTAATGATGAGCCCTTGATACTGATGATGATGCTTATGAGCCTGTGTGTCTGAAATTTGAACTAGGCCTAGAGCCGCAGGGTGCCTAAGAGTTACCTCCTGAGAGTCTCCATGTTGCTCAAGTGTGGCCACTCTCTAAGCCAAACTCAGCATGCAAATGCTTTACCTTTCCCACAGTGTGGAGCATGACTCCTAGGTGCCAAAGGATGACTACCAATCATTAACTGCTGATGCAACTAGAAAGAGTCCTTGAATAAAAGGGGGAAATGGTAAAGACAAATGAGTTTATATGACTAAGAGTCTTCAAAAAAGAGTCAGGAGTTCATCAGCTAGGTCACACTTATACATGCCTCAGCAGGATCCTAGAGACAGCCAAAGTAGATACAATCCCAGGTACTGTTGTTCCTGAAGGCTACAGAGACACACAGGTTCTATGATCATAGCAGTTGGCTCTGGAGTTCAGTGTCTTGTCAGAGGCCCCTAACTGGGAATTTGTGTTCCTGCATGTGATGCAGTTGGACTCAGATGTGAATTTTCTACACATCCTCTTCTATCACTTTTACTGAACCTGTGGTTGGTGCTGGAGTTGGTGTATACCCAGGAGACTTCAATCTCTGGACAGGCCATGTGCCAGCTGGGCCCAGAGCCTCAGCAGAGTTGCAGCTCCTACTCTCTGGTTTGTTGGACTTACACAGGTCTGCTAACAGGGAGGTGAAGGTGGTCAACCACCACACCATGGAACCGAGAGTACCTACAACTCCAAGCAGGAGAATTGCATCCATCAGCCACATGGAATCTAAGTCCCCTCTTGATATAGTGGTGGAGCAGACATCACCAACCCAAAGTCCACAGGATGGAGGAATAAAATATGGATTAGAGTGAACTTACTGGTATTCTACTATAGAACTATTGTGACTAGTAATGGAAGAAATTGTAGCATTGATCTGGAGGAAGTGGCCAGGGTAGTTGTTGAGGGCAGGGAGAGGGAAGAAGAGATGAGATGTGGGAGCATTTTAGGGACTTGGAGTTGTCCTAAATGATATTGCAGGAACAGATACTGGACACTGTATATCCTGCCATAACCCACCGAATGTACTGGGGGAGAGTGTAAACTACAATGTAAGCTATAATCCATGCGGTGCAGCAGTGCTGCAAAATGTATTCACCAAATGCAATGAATGTGCCACAATGATCAAAGAGTTTGTTGATGTGGAGGAAGTAGGAGGATGGGGCATGTGGGAACCTCTTATATGTTTTAATGTAACATTTTTTAATGATTTATGAATCTTAAAAAAAAAGACAATTTAAAAAAATATATAATCATGCTAGATAAGATTTTGCCATCCTGCATGCCAATGGAGCTACTTGGAAAGAGTGTAGTTTCCTAATAATATCAATAAAGATATTAAACATAAAAGAACATGACTATATCAAAATTAAAGACTTCTGATCAGCAAAAGTCTACTTAAGAAAAGTGAAATGACAAGCTATGCATCAAAAGAAGTTATTTACAATATACATAACTGACATAATTTGTTATTGCACATATATAATGACCTCCTACTCACCAGATAGGAAAGGACAAACTACCAATTAAAAAAATGGGCAATGGAGAGGACACGATTCATAGAAGAGCGATGCATATAGTCAACAAATTCATCACTGCATGCAGGGCAATTGGTAATCAAAAAAAGTAAATCAAGGCTGCAATGAGATACTATGTTATCCTGATTCTATTGGTAAAAATTGAAAAGTGTTGAAAAGCCAAGTGCTGGAGAGGTTGTGAATCATCAGAATCTCTGAGACAAAGGTGGCAGGCAGTGGGCTTTACCTTCTGTGGTAGGTTGAATTGTACCCCAATTTAGACATGCTCTGAATTATACTCCACAGTCCTGTGTGATGAATCCATTGCAAGTAGGACCTTTTGAAGGTCTTTTTAGTTAAGATGTGGGCCACCTGGATGAGGTTAGCTGTTTACCTAGCTGCCTGGGGTCCTTTAGAGGCAGAAGAAATTCAGCCACAGCCAGAGAAAGCCACGGGGAGAAGCTGGAAATCAATGGAACCCAAGGAGGAAAGAGAGGATATCACCATGTACCATGAGGCGGGGACACAAGTCAAGGGGCCAGCCAGCCCCAGAACACTACAGACTTTGGGAAGAAAGCATTCCCTTATTGATGCTTTGGTTTTCTACTTCTTCTAGCCTCAAAACCATGAGCCAGTAAATTCCTGTCTTTTAAGCAGACACATTCTGTGGTGTTTGTCAGCCTGGAAAACCAAGACACTTCTAAAGACATTCACAGGAAATCAAAGAAGACCTAAATAAATGGAAGAATATTCCCTATTCATGGATAAGAAGACTAAATATTATTAAGATGTTTATCCTACCAAAATTAATCTACATTTTCAATGCAATCCCAATAAAAATCAACACAGCATTCTTTAAGGAACTAGAAAAACTAACTATGAAATTTATTTGGAAAGGAAAGAGGCCCTGAATAGCCAAAGACATATTGAAAAAGAAAAATGAAATTGGAGGAATCACACTATCTGACTTAAAAACATACTACAAAGCTACAGTAGTGAAAACAGCATGGTATTGGCACAAGGAGAGACACACAGACCAATGGAACCGAATTGAGAGTTCTGATATAGATACTCATATATATATTCATATAATATTCAATAAAGCCACCAAACCCTCTCAACTGGGAGAGAATGGCCTATTCAACAAATGGTGCCTGGAGAACTGGATAACCAAATGTAAAAGAATGAAAGAGAATTACCATCTCACACCTTACACAAAAATCAACTCAAGATGGATCAAAGACCTAAATATAAGACTCAAGACCATAAAGACTTTGGAAAGCAGTGTTGGGAAGCATCTACAGGACCTTGTAATAGGAAAAGGCTTCATGAACTTCCCACCAAAAGCATGAGCAGCAAAAGAGCAAATAGATAAATGGGACTTCCTCAAAATTAAAGCCTTCTGCAACTCAAAGGAGTTTGTCAAGAAAGTGAAAAGAGAGCCTACACAATGGGAAAAAATATTTGGTAACCATATATAGGATAGGAGACTTATAACCTGCATATATAAAGAACTCCTATACCTTGAAAATATCTTGAAATTTAAAAAATGGGAAAAAGATTTAAAGAGATACTTCTCCAAAGTGGAAATACAAATGGCTAAAAAGCATATGAAAAAATGCTCCAAATCTCTAGCTATCAGGGAAATGCAAATCAAAATAAAATTGAAATACCATCTTACTCCCATAAGATTGGCAGCTATGAAAAAAAGAGAAGACTACAAATGCTGGAGAGGATGTTGAGGAATGGGAACACACATCCACTGCTGGTGGGAATGTAGAAAGATCCAGCCATTCTGGAGGACAGTTTGGTGGTTTCTCAAACAAGTAGCCATAGATTTGCCATATTGTGGGGAGCCATCCGCTGTGAGACTTATTTACAGCCTTCCACAACATGGCGGATTTCACAACATGGCGGAGTTCACAAATCTGCCCTGTCATTTCCTTATTCTTCTTCCTCTTTGTTTCTTTGTTCCCGTTTTCCCACCACAACTCAGGTGACCACAGCAATATGCATGCGCAAGGTGTGAAACTCCGCAGACCCGGTGCGAACTGTTGGTCAATCCCCTCTTGTGGGGACGTCTGCCACCCACAAGACCAGCCTATCACCTATAGACATGTTCCCTTCCCTCTCTATATATCCCCGTGTTTTACCCCCAATAAACAAGGCTTGATCAGAATCCTGTCTTGCCTCCATTCTTTGTGTCTCTTGTCCCTGTCTCTGTGTCATTTTCTTTGTTTCTAGATGCCCGAGCTTGGTCGGACAGGAGACATCCTGTCGTATTGGCCTGACCTGTGGGCGGGTCCAGGTCATTTGGTGCCCAATGTGGGGCAGGAACTGAGCAATGATATAGAAAATGCCAATTGATGGGCCCAAAAGAAAATATTTGAAGAGACACCACCAGGAGCCTGCGGTCAGGATCTCAGAGAACAAAGAGACACTGCCAGGAGCCTGCTGTGAGGTTAGGATCTCGGTAAGTGATCAGCGAAAGTATGGGACAAGCAATGAGTGAGCATAAAGTGTTTGTAGAAGGTCTACGTGAGGCTTTAAAGGCACGAGGAGTAAGGGTTAAAGTTAAACAGCTCCTAGAATTCTTTGATTTCCACAGGAAGGGAGTATAGATGCAATGATATAGTTTGTGTCCGCCATAGAGATGCAGTCATGGCAAATGTAATTACAAAGGGCAAAGAGATTCTGTCACAGGGCAGGATTCCCCCCAGATCCAGTCCTTCTACCACTCTTAGCAATCACACGGTCAGGATCTCAGAATTAAGGAGACACCGTGTAGAATCCCGCCTCCTATCGATTCAGATTCAGTTTCTATTAAGATAGAAAGTGAGGAGGAAATACCCCAAATAGGTAGGAGAAATAAAAATAGGTGCAAAAAGAAAACTGGCACAAGCTCAAGCTCCGAAACCTCTAATTCTAACCGCAAGTCAGAGTCAGTGAAACTCACTGCCATTGACTACCCGCCACCATATGCTCCCTCCCCCTCTGTGCCACCACCCAATTGTCCTACCGGTGCTGGCAATTTTGAAAGTCAGGATAACCAAGAAGTCATAGCAAATATAGAGAAAACAAAAGAGCAAATTCGCTTACAGAGGGAACATTTACAACTCCTAAAGGAGCTAGAGCAGCTAAAAGAATTAGAACATCATAAATGCAGAAAGGCAGTTAACCACACCCCTTTTATTGACTTCCCGCCAACCTGTGCCTGTTTACAAAGGCCACCCAGGCGTGCATCCCCTGCGGTGATAAAAAAAAAACACACTTTTTTTTTGCATAACCAGTCACCGAGAGGCAAACCAAGGGGCAAAACAATGAGGCAGATGGTGAGGTGAAGGTACTTTGTGTGCATTCCACTTTCCCCTTTAAATCTTTAAAAGAGCTTAAAACTGCTGCCTCCACCTATGGGCCCACTGCTCTGTAACAGGCTCGGGAGATTATGAAGGCACTGTACAGCATATGAATTATAACCCTGGCCTATTCACCCAAATTCAAACTGCAGCCCTTAGGGCCTGCAAAAGATTGCCCACAAAAGAATGTCCTGCCTCCTCCCTCACTAATATTAAGCAGGGACCAGAGTAACCCTTTTCAAATTTTGTAGGCAGATTGTGCACGGCTGCAGAAAGACTGTTTGGCAATACCAACACAGAAACAGACTATGTAAAGCAAATTGCCTTTGATAATGCAAATGCGGCTTGTCAGGCCACGGTTAGACCTTATAGAATGAAGAAGGACTTCTCTCATTACATCAGGCTTTGTCCTGAAATTAGCCCCGCCTACCAACAAGGCCTTGCTATGGCGGCTGCTTTAAAAGAGGTTTTACAGCTGCAGCAAAAAAGAACTTGTTTTAAGTGCGGTGATCCCGGCCATTTCGCCCGAGACTGTCCCATCCCTGGTATTTAACAAAAAGCCTAGTAGTGCCCCTAGAGTCTGTCCTTGTTGCCGACATGCAGGGCCAACCTCTCCCTCCCCATCAGGGAAACGGGAGGCAGGGCCAGCCACAGGCCCCGAAACCAAAACAAACTTATGAGGCAATCAACTTTCTTCCAGCAAACACCAATCCCTTTTGCAACTCTTCAAACTCCCTGCTGTCTACATAACAATGTAGCTCTGGGCTAGTGAAGGCTAATATAGTTAAGCCACTGGAATGAGAGAAAAGCATGGCAACATTTGTGTTTTGTTTTGTTTCCATGCTAATTCTGATTGGGCTTATTTAACCAAGATACTAAAATTAGTATAAAATTTTTATCAAGGTTTAAAAAGGAATTTTCAGTTTTAAATCAATAGTTTTCTCCAGAACTTCAAGTCTCAGTATAGTCTTACAGTAATAATCCAAAAATGTGTGTTAATGGTCTGTCTAAACTGCAAGATAAAAACTTAACTACATTTATGCTGCTCAAGTTATTTTAACTAATTGCTGATAACTAATAATGTTTCCAAGCACAAGCTTGCATATTACAGGCGACATGAATTCCAGAAGAAATCTTAAAAGGTACAATCTAAGATGTGATATATAACAGAGGATTTAAAAGCAGCTATACCAAGAAAGTAAAGAATTATGAGTCAATTGTAAATACATTGTATGTTTCTGTTAATGTGTTGTAATTGTTTTGTGTTTGTCTGTCTGTTCATTCAATGTCAGTGTATATTGTGATACCTCTGGATGGTAAATATAAATTAGTAGATACTTTAAAAAGAGCTCTATTCAAATGGCCAAAAATTAAATAAATGCTTATATTAATACTTAAGTTTATTATATTAATACATAAGTTTAAATGTTAATAAGATATCTACAATAATAAAAATTGTAAGCCTTGATTAACAAAATTACTATGCCTTTTCATAAAAAAATGGTTCTTGCCTAGATTGAAATGAATAACTTATATTTCTTCACAGGATAATATGAAGAATGCAAAACTTAAATGAATATTTGGTTAAAAGTTTGTGAAAATGCTAACTGAAATTTAATAAGTTTTTGCAAAAAGGTGTATTTTGTCCTAAAGTAGGATGGCTAATTTTTCATAAACTCTTGAAACTCAATTTGCATGCGGCAAGTTGTAGGAGGTATTGTGATAACTTTAAGTAAGGGAATGTGTTCTGTAAAGATAAAATTTGCCTTAAAATGATATAATTATAGTCTATATGGTTATAAATAATTATAAAAGGTCTTATGAAGCATTGTTTACATTAAAGTGTTTAAGTGGCTAATTCCAAAAGGTCATTATTAAACAAACCTGAATTATTAATAATAATAATAATAATAAAAGGTAATTTTATTACAGGAAAGATTGGCAGCAACCAGACTCCCCTGCCAACTTGCTTCTAGGAAACTGTTTCTGATATTGCATGCTACTAAGTTTTTAAAGTAAAGAAAAGTTCATTATTTTAACAAGCTTGTTTAGTGTTCACGGTATTATGTTATAAAAGGTTTGCTTGATAACTTTTAATGTAGGCTATATGGAAGGTGTTTTTATTATTAAGGAAACAGGAAATGATTTTGTCCTAAGATAAAATGATTGGTTATTAAGAAAGAGTAAAATATGGAACAAAACCTGAGTGAATACTAAAAGTGCAGAAGATTAGTGGAAAAAGAAATTTTACAGTTAAAGTTGAATAAGATTTGATGGGTCTATCTATAAAATTTTAAAGGCTTTAGTATCAAGTAGTATGCTGATGCAAAGTTGAAAATTTTTATTTTTTCTCAAAGCCTCTCATAATTAATCTGTTTTGGTAAAAGTTCTTATCTTCAATAATCAGTATACAAAGAAAGTCTGTTTTATCAAAATAGCTTCTTGTGTTCATCATTTAACAATAGCCTTTTATTCCAAACTAATTATAAGAGATTTGTTCTTTTACCTTGAAAGAAAAATTAAAGTGATGATTGAGTTCATTTAATATGTTGTAAGTTAAATGAAAGTTGTTTAAAAGTGTTACAAAATTAACAAGTTTTTCTTTCCTTTAACCCTCTGTTAATTAAAGTTGTATGAGTAAAAGGTTTCTATAAATGCTTAAGAGTGTATAAAGTTACCAATATTTCAGCATAATATTTAAGAAAAGTACACTGTGGTTATTTATAGTTTTAATTATTATAAAAGAGTATGTGTCACAGAAACAACCTCTTATCATAGATTAAATTAACAACACTAGTATACAGCAATCCCAAACACTGCTAGTTTGTTGCAAAAAGTTAAGTCCAGCTGTATTGCTATCACTTTGTTTTAAAACTTGCTAAGACTTCCTTTAGTTTCTTCTTACACAAATCAAGCCAGCTGCATTCCTCTATCTATAAAAAACCCAACAATAAACTTTTGCAGTACTTTTCAGGACTATGTGCATAGCCCAACCATCTCGTACAGTATTTACTGATAGTAATAGTAATAAAAAAGCAGCATACATTACTTCTTGAAAAGAACAGGCTTGGCAGACTCCATTCACATCTGCCCAGCGTACTGACCTTGCTACCATCATTAAGGTGTTAACAATATTTAAGGAACCTTTGAATATTGTCTCTGATTCTGAATATGTATGCCTTACTGTTAAGCATATTGAAACAGCTCATATCTTTGCTACTAATAAGTTATCTCGACTTTTTGCTGACTTGCAACATCTCATTAAGTTAAGGCAGCATCCTATTTACATTACTCATATACGCTCTCATACCTCTTTGCCTAGTCCTATGACAGCAAATAATGCTCAAGCTGATTTATTAGTAGGGTGTTTACAAAGTGCTCATGATTACCATGCTTTAACTCATATTAATGCTAAAGGCCTGTGAAATAAATATCAAAAGTTAACAAGACTACAGGCACAAGAAATTATTAGCTTTAACTCATATTAATGCTAAAGGCCTGCAAAATAAATATCAAAAGTTAACAAGACTACAGGCACAAGAAATTATTAGCATTTGTCCTACTTGTGGACCACTAACAGCGGTTCCTTTTCAGGCTGGAACTAATCCCAGAGGCCTGACTCCTAATCAATTATGGCAGATGGGTGTTATTCACATACCATTCTTTAGTAAACTACAATATGTTCATGTTTATATTAACACTTATTCTCATTTTTTGTGGGCTACTGCTCAAAGTGGGGAACAGTTTCATCATGTTCACTCACACCTCTGGTCTGCTTTTGCTGTAATGGGATGCCCTTTGAAAATTAAAACTAATAATAGACCTTCCTACATTAGTAAATCCTTCGAATCTTTCTGTTTAAAATATGGTATTAAACATGTTACCAGCATTCCTTATAATCCTACAGGTCAAGTCATAGTTGAATGCAGCCATCATACCCTAAAAACTATGCTTTTAAAACAAAAAGGGGGAAATAATGGTATTATAACACCAAAAGATCAATTAGCAAAAGCTTTATTTACTTTTAATTTTCTTAATGTTTATAATTCATTGACACCTGCGGAATGTCACTTTGGAAAATGTCAAATATCTACAGTGGATGCAGGAAATGAAGATCAACCAATATTCTGGAAAGATATTTTAAGCAATGAATGGAAAAAAGAGCAGGATTATAGTAAGGGGGTGAGGCTATGCTCTTATCATTTCAGAAAATGGAGAATGAATTTAGTTATCTGTGAAAAGGATTAAACCCCAGAATGAAGAGATGGAGTCTTCTACAACTTCTGATGATGGTGATCGTAAGTAATAAGGAAGCTGCCAGTAATTACACTTATTAGGCCTATATACCTAACCCCCATTACTTAAAATGTTAACCTGGAAAGATTCATTCTTTCATATATATCTGAATAAAACCCATATATTACCTGGACCAATTGATTATTGATTGCCAATTAAACCCTATAAAGAAAGATTAAGACTCATAATACCATATTACCATTTGATTATCGACCCTTATGCATTGGTAACCATCCTTCCTGTATGTATGTTAAAAATTGGGCCATAATTATCTTTAAAAATAATAATGCTCAGGTTATTGTGACTTTATTTCCCTCTTCCAATTTATTCATAACCAAAAATCCTACTTATGATTGTCTGCAAAAAGACAGTAGGAATAAAGAAGGATGGCAAGAGTGCCATATAGGAAGAGAATCTGTCATTTTTAATGATTCCTATGGAATAGTGTGGGAAAGTGCCCCTATGGGGAGTCCCATTGAATATAATAACAGATTTATTTGGTATGGTCTAAATAGTAAAGGACAACAAAAAATAATTTTTACTAAAAATAATAGTGTTTGGAAACAGAAAGGGAAATGGATCCCTTCTCCATGGTGTAATATTACATCTATACACAAGCAGAAGAATCTGTGGAAAGTTTTTCTAGGAATAGCTCCTACTATAGTATGGATTGGGAATAATAGTAAGAATGGTCAATATTTGCATTTAAATCAAATTCATCTTCAGGCATGTGTAAGAGATCCTTATGTGTTTGTGGTTGGAAAATTAACTATAACCCAAAAGTGCTCTATTTTATAAAAATGAGGCCTTGCATCCTAGTAGCCATTACCCCACAACTAACATACTATGGAGAAGGCAAACTAAAAATTTTTACTATCCCCATCTGTGTCAAAGAGAGCCACCTTCCTCCCTATATTGGTAAAAAATTAGCCTCACAGGTTCAGTCGCTGCAGCTGCCACAGCAGGTGGTGCTCTTGGTCATGGCTTCATCAGCTTGCAATACTTTAAACAACAATGACAAATTAGCCTAGAATCCAGTGCACAGTCTCTTGACTCTCTGCAGCGGCAACTAACATCCCTCACCCAAGTATCCTTACAAAACCGTAGGGCCTTAAACTTACTCAGCTAAAAAGGGGGGATCCTGCCTCTTTCTCCAAGAGGAATGCTGCTACTATATAAATGAATCTGGAATTGTTTAGCAAAATGTTAAGAAGTTGCAAGAATTGTGGGAAGGAATACTGCCTCCCAATCAACCTCCTCCTTATCTGCCTGGCTCACTTCCCCTCTCGTAACCTGGCTAGGTCCCCTCCTCAGCCCCCTAATCACTTTCCTTTTAATCTGTGCATTTGTGCCTTGCTTCCTTAAATTTCTCCAAGAAAGGATGAAGCAAATCTTGGCCCACATGATGTATCTTGCTGCTGTTCATCAGTACCAACCTATCCGGACCAAAGAACGAACAACCAACCTTTGAAAATGCAAATTTTTTATGTTGTCTCATTTGCTATCCTGTACCCTAATAGCATTTCTTTCCCTGTTTTCCCCTTACAGTCACCACCTCCCTTATCATGGCTTAACCTTCTCTGTTTAATCAATATCACTGAACAGCTTCGGCAAAGATCCAGCAGCTTGAACGAGCAATGGGCACCCTGGACTGACAAGATCGGGGTGGGTGTGGCCACACCCACCAAGCTCAGTACATCATGCTTGTCATACATGGTCTATGAGGGCTCCCGTTATAGCTTGCTGTAATTGCAAGCCATCTGTCGCTGAGGCGCTGGACTGGTTAGCCAATGATGGGCAACTGGGCTGACCCATCAGTCAACCTAAGACAGGGATGTGGCCTTTTGCTGCCATGATTCCCAATGACGGGTAAGATTGATCGCATACCGGGTAAGACGAATTGCTTACCAGGTGCAGCCCCGACCTAAGACAGGCACAGCCCCCCTTTCAGCAGGGGAGCACCTTGCAGCTGCATGCCACTACTGAAAATAAGCCCTGCTCTATCATGAGCCATTGCCAGCTGTTCCTTTCTTCAATTCATAACTCATTAAACAGAAAAGGGGGACCTGTGGGGAGCCATCCGCTGTGAGACCTATTTACAGCCTTCCACAACATGGCGGATTTCACAACATGGTGGAGTTCACAAATCTGCCCTGTCATTTCCTTATTCTTCTTCCTCTTTGTTTCTTTGTTCTCCTTTTCCCGCCACAACTCAGGTTACCACAGCAATACACATGCACAAGGCGTGAAACTCTGCAGACCCGGTGCGATCTGTCGGCCAATCTCCTCCTTGGACGTCTGCCACCCACAAGACCAGCCTATCACCTATAGACACTTTCCCTTCCCTCTCTATATATCCCTGTGTTTTACCCCCAATAAACGAGGCTTGATCAGAATCCTGTCTTGCCTCCGTTCTTCGTGTCTCTTGTCTCCGTCTCTGTGTCATTTGCTTTGTTTCTAGATCCCTGAGCTTGGTCGGACGGGAGATGTCCTGTCATATTGGCATGACCTGCAGGTGGGTCCGGGTCACCATATGACCCAGCAATTCCACTGTTGGGTATAAACCTAGTAGAACTGAAAACAAGGACACAAACCGATATATGCACACCAATGTTCATAGCAGCATTGTTCACTATTGTCAAAAGTTGGAATCAGCCCAAATGCCCATCAACAGATGAATGGATAAATAAAATGTGGTATATACATACCATGGAATACTACTCAGCTTTAAGAATGAATACACTATAAACACATGTGATAACATGGATGAATCTTGAGAACCTTATGTTGAGTGAAGCAATGGAGGCATTGAAGAACAAACACTACATGACCTCAAGGATATGAAATAAGTAAACCAAGCTGCCTCAGAGAGCTAGAGACACTGAGGAAAAGATGGAAGTAGTTGCCTTGCCAATTTGCATATAGGGCAACACTTATTGCCATGATGGAAGGCAAAACATCAAAAACAAAGCTTTTGCATTTTTAAATTTTTTGATACCCTAATTTATTTTTACCTTAATTTTTCTAAATTAATATGTATTCTATATCTAACCTTTAAACTCGTCATTGTATTCCATTTTACTATTTTGTTTTGCTTTTTTAAAAAAATTATTTATTTATTTATTTTTTAATTACATTAAAAAAAATATGAGGTCCCATTCAACCCCACCGCCCCCGCCCCCCCACTCCCCCCACAGCAACACTCTCTCCCATCATGATGACACATCCATTGCATTTGGTAAGTTCATCTCTGAGCATCACTGCACCCCATAGTCAATGGAACCTGGCAATATATTGGGCTTCACTTTTCAGGAAGTATTGGATCACAGAGGTTCAACAAGGGCAGTGGAGGAATACTAGTGTGGGATGTTATTGACAGAGGACACATGGTGGGCACGGAGTTCTCCAGGGCATATATCCAGGGTACACAAAAATGTTTGGATATTTTCATAGTGGATACAATTAAAAACAACAGCTGAGGGAGTGCTGAATTCCTGGCCAGGGGACCTCTATCACAGTCCCTAAAGGAACAGCAACAATCCTCCAAGTGCAACGGCAAAGACCAAAAAAGAAAGAAGGTCCAACAATGAGCCCTTGATACTAATGACTATGCTTGTGAGCCTGTGCACCTGAAATAAGATCAAGACCTAGAGCTGTAGGGTGCCTAAGAGTTACCTCCTGAGAGCCTCTATGTTGCTCAAATGTGGCCAGTCTCAAAACCAAACTCAGCATGTAAATGCATTGCCTTCCCCCCAGCGTGGGACGTGACTCCCAGGAATGAGCCTCCCTGGCACTGAGGGATTACTACCAAGTACCAGCTGATGATGTAACTAGAAAACGACCTTGAATAAAAGGGTCAACTTAGACCAGCAGAATATCTCAATCTACATATAATACCAGGAGTTACAAATGTTTTTTGACCTGAATAAAAGGGGGAAATGGAAAGGACAAATGACTTTATATGACTATGTGTCTCCAGAAAGAGCTGGGAGGTTATTAGAGGGGTTGCCCTTGTGCACACCTGTGCAGAGTCGCAGAGACAGATAAAGTAGATACAACCCAGGTATTGGTTTTTCTAAGGGCTACAGAGATCCACAGGTTCTATGGTCATGGCAGTTGGAGTTCATTGCCATGTGAGTTGGCTGTACTTTGGAGTTTGTGTTTCTGTGTGATGGAGCTGGACTCAGATGTGATATTTGCTCACAAGCCTCTTCTGTTACTTTTACCAGAACAGTAGTTGGTGCTGGGGTTTAATATAAACCCAGGGGATCTGAATCTCTAGACTGACCATGTGATAGCCAGGCCCTGAGCTTCAACAGACTTGCAACTCCTACACTCTGGTTTATTGGACTTACATTCTGGTTTATTGGACTTACCCCACTCAGCTAACAGGGAGGTGAAGAAAGTCAACCACCACACCATGGAGCCAAGAGTGCCTACAACTGAAAGCAGGAGAATTGCATCCAGCATCCATGTGGAATCTTAGCTCCCTCTTGATATAGATGTGGAGTGGACACAACCATTCCAAAGTCCACAGGATGGAGGAATAGAGTATGGATTAGAGTGGACTTACTGATATTCTATTCATGAACAATTGTGATTAGTAATCGAAGAAAATGTGGCGTTTGTGTGGTGAAAGTGGCCATGGTGGTTACTGGGGGTGGAGAATGGGAGGAAGAGATGAGATGTGGGGGTGTTTTCAGGACTTGGAGATGTCCTGGGTGGTGCTGTAGGGACAGTTACTGGACATTGTATATCCTACCATGGCCCACTGGGTGGAATGTGGGAGAGTGTGGGCTATAATGTGGACCATTGACCATGATGTGCAGCAGTGCTCAGAGATGTATTCACCAAAAGCAATGAATGTCTCATGATGATGATGAGACTGTTGTTTTGGGGGGAGGAATGGGGTGAGGGGGGTGGGGGTTTATAGGGACCTCATATTTTTTGAATGTAATATTCAAAAAATAAAGATAAATATTGTCTTTCAAAAATGAGAGTCAGATTAGAATATTCACAGATAAACAGAATCTAAGAGAATTTATAAGCAAGAGACTAGATTTTTAGGAAATAGTAAAGGGTGTGCTAGAACCTGAAAAGAAAAGATAGGAGAGAGAGGCCTGGAAGAGAGGTTAGATGAAGATTATATCAGTAAAAGTAACTAAAAGTGTCAAAAGAGTGTTGAAAATAAAACTCAAATAGTCAGGAATAAACTTAACCAATCAGTAAGGCACTTGTATTCAGAAAAGTACAACTCCATGTTAAAAGAAATAAAAAATGACCTAAATAATTGGGAAAAAATTCCATGTTTATGGATTGGAAGACTAAATATCATTAAGATGTCAGTTCTACTCAGATTGATATACAGATTCAATGAAATTCTGATAAAAATTCCACCAGCTTTTCTTTTTTAAATTGAAAACATGATTATCAAATTTATTTGGAAGGGTAAGTTGTCCTGAATAGCCATCTTAATAAGTAAACATCTTAATAAGTAAAAGCAAACCCTCATCTTCAGACTTTAAATCATATTACCTAGCTATAGTGGTAGAAACAGCATGGTACTGGCATAAAGACAGACCCATAGACCAATGGAATTGAATTGATGGTTCAGAAACAGACCCTCACAAGTATCATGAAGTAATTTTTGACTAGCCTGTCAAACCCACCCAGTTGAGGCAGAACAGTCCATTCAACAACAAATTGTGCTGAAAGAATTGGATATCCATAACCAAAAGAAGGAACAAGGACCCCTATCTCACACCTTATCCAAAAATTAACACAAAATGGATCAAAAAACTAAAAATAAAAGCAAGAATCTTAAATCTTCTAGAAGAAATTGTAGGATATATCCTCAATACCTGATGGTAGGTGGTGGATTCTTAAAGGAGGTAAGAGAAGGACTGAGATGAACTACTGATATTTAATGTATGTAGAAGTTTTAATTGGCTTTACTGTAAAAGTTTGGAAATGTATAGAGTGGGTGGTAACAAATAGTGAGTAAAGCCAATTTATAAATGGGGATGTGACTTAAAATGGTAGTCTAGGTATGTAAATGCCAATTGGCACAATGCTTGAGAATAGTCTAAGAACTGAATAGCACAGTAAACCAAGCGATGAATGAAAATTGTTACTGATGGTACAGATGCAAGAATGTCCTTTGTGAACTAGAGCAAATGTACATCACTACTGCAGGGTGGTGGGAATGTGGAGAAGCATGGGAAAAATACAACTGGATTCACCTATGAACTGTGGTTAGCAGTAATAATATAATATTCTTGCATTTATGCCAAAATGTACTGTGTTGATAATGGGCAGTATGGAGAATGTGTGCCACATGTACACTATGGACGTGGTAACAATCAGATGATATTATCTTATCTGTAACAAATGTTCCACCACAGTGTGGTGTGTTGGCAGAGGGGTGTTGTTTGGAAATTCTGCACATGTGCATGATTGTTTTATAAATTTACAACTTCTGTCATAAAAATATATTTAAAAAACAACGTTAGGGTGGGTTGGGATAAAAATACACCAAAAGTAAGATAAGGATTATAATTAGTAGCAAGATTTTGACAATATTCTTTCATAATTTTTAACAAACGTTTCACGACAATGCAAAATGTTGTTGAAGGGTAGATGTTTGGGACCCCTGTATTATATTATCATGTTTGCTTTGTATGCTCACAACATTTACTATACATTTATTGTTTATGTATGTTCATATATAAAATGATATAAAGATAGTAATAATATGGTGGGTGGGGGAAAATACCTCGGTTAGCAGTAATATTTTGATAATGCTCTTTAATCATTAGTTAAAAAGGTTTAACGACAATGGAAAATATTGGTGGTAGGGTGAGTTATGAGAGTCCTGTAAGATGTTATGTTTGTTTTGTAAGTTCACAACTATTACCATACACTTATTGTTCATGTATATTTATGCATGAGTGATATACTTCAATAAATTAAACAACAATAACAACAACAACAAAAATAAAGACATTCACACGCTGTGACTTGTAATTTAATCTTAGGTATATGCCCAAAAGAAACATCTGCATATGAACACAAAGAGGGGTAAGTAAGAATGCTCAGGACAGCTCGCCTGGAGTCAATCTAAATGCAAGTCAACATGAAATAGAAAGCAAGTGGTTTGTAATAACGAACTGATATATTATTAAATGGCAGTAGAAATTAATGAACTACATCTACATATAACAATAGGGATGAATCTTCAGGTTAGTTTCAGTGGAAAAAGCAAAACTCCTAAGAGTGTATTTGGCATAACACCCTTGTTAGAAAGTCACTAAATTAGCTAATGCAGTTGATATATTGTTTAGGTAGAATGATATGAGATACAGTCCAAAAAGGAAAGGAGTGATAAACAGAATTCAAAAATCGAAGTTATTTGGGATGGACATAGAGAGATCAGTAATAAGCACAGCATTCATGGAAGTTATTGTCAGGATTCATGGTTTTATACTGTATTATAAATAAATAAATGGAGTAATGAAAGAGAAGAGGGCCAAGAGGAGAGCAAGCACTGGTGCTTATTTAATGGATCCAAGTGAATTAAATGGCTACACGCTCCTAGGAGAGGACAGGGACAGGGGCAGTGAGGGAGGCAAGCAGGGCCCTGTATCAACCTGGCCCTTGTCTTGCAAGTCCCTAGTGTGAGATCCAAGCCTGGATCTGCAGCTCTGACTTGGTGAATGCACAGGACAGGGATGTGCAATGGACTTATAGGGACAGAGAGAGCAGGGAGGTGTCACAGGGAATGGTTAGAATTTACTCAGTATCTTAAAGGATAGGTTTGATTTTTCCTAATGGAACTGGGCAATGAGTGGCAATCTAGAAGAGAGTTACACAGAGCAGAGTCAGGTCTGTTGGGGACAAATGAGAACACGGAGCCCAGAGCAGATCCTGAACATGGAGGGGAGGAGAGGGCTAGAGAGGTGCAGGACTGTCTCCCAGGACCTGACACACCTGCCAAAGATTTGGATGCAGCTCCAAGCAAGCAGAGATGTCCACACCACAGAGAAATGAGACAATAGCTATGTCTGAATGATGGGGCAAGAAAGCAGGGTGGGTCAGGCATCCAGGAGAGGGACAAAAAGGTACTCAGGAGATTCTGGCAGGGCCAGGGAAGGAACCCAGTCTGAGAATGACTCCAAGTCCTACAGATGTGGGACTTGCGGTTGCAGGACACTGAGTGCTGGGTGCTACCAGGGAAACCAGCAGTCCCTGTGAGTGACTGTGATGAAGGGAAGGCATCCCCACCATTCATCTGGGAGCCAGAACCCCCACCTGGGTGCCCATCCTTCATGCCTCCTGCCATCTGAGCTTCTTTCCTCCTGCAGGTTGACACCCTGAGGTGGCAAAATTGACAAGTTGGTCTGAGCTGGGTTGGGTGAGCCCAGGCTCCAGGGCTCCCCTTAACCACAGACCTCACTCCTGGCCCAGCTGGGATGGGCTGTGCTAGAACTAAACCTCAGAGATGAGCCTGGGGTCCTAGTGGAACCCTCTCAGCTGCAACACACCACCACCCTGAGTCTCAGGGGCTGTTGCCCCAGGGCTGTCTGGTTGAGCTGGAAAAGCCATTTCTCTTCAGTGCAGGGAGGGTGCTGCTGAACTGGGACAGAGCAGCCTCAGTGCAGACCCTCAGCCTTCTGGGAACAGGAAGGTTTGTAGGAAGTTAAGAGCGGACTCAGCAAGGAGGCTGTTGCTCCTTTAATTCCATGGAGTCCGGACCTCAAAGCTCCCCACTCATGTAGCACAGAGAGGTTGATCAAGAAGTGCAAGGAGCCCAGTGGGTGCTGAGCTCTGCAGGTGAGCTCTCCTTCACTACTCCCTACTCAAGGCAGCTCCAGGACCCCCGAGTTGGAGATGGGGAGGTGTGCAGGGCTGGGGACCCCCAGAACCAGCCCAGCTGTGCAGAGGGTTTGCTGTGAGCATCACAGACCAGCAGGAGAGCCTGGCCCTCCAGGACCAGGACGGGAAGGAATGAAGCATTTCTCAGGACCCTGAGGGCTTTGGGAGAGAGAAACAGAGACAGAATGAGTGCGAGCAAGGGCGGGTGGTGGGAGGCTGAGCTCCTGCCCTCCTCCTGGCCAGGCTCTGGGCAGCTCCCTCTGGCCCATGCCAGCCTGCGAGGGGGCCGCTCGGGTCCTGGGCCTTCATGAGAGGTGCAGGCAGTTTACCTAGCTGGGGTGTGGTGAGTAAGTGAAGTTAGAGGCCAAGGGGAAACCTAAGGGAGTTGGAGTGAGGGTGGAGCTCTGCTAAGTGGAGGGTAGTGAGGACAGCACAGTACTGTGAGTGCATGGACAGCGCTGAGTCACACACTTGAAGGGGCTCAGATGGAACCTTCAGGTTGTACAGAGGTGACCATAATTAAAAATGAAACACCGCAGAACTGCACAAGAGTGAAACCTAATTTAAACTCTAGACATTAGCTAATAATATCCCTGTACTAACATTGGTTCATCAATTGTAACAAATATTCCACACTAATGCGACATGTTGTAAATAGGGAAAATCTGGGGCAGAAGTAAAATGGGCATTTAGTATTTTCTGAGTAATTTTTCTGTAAACCTACACACACACTTAAAAATAGTCTATTACAGAAATAAAAACATCAAGCAGCAGGAGGAGGTAAAACATCAGACAGAAGTAAAAGGAGCTTCCTTTGGATTTGACAACATGAATCTGTGGTGAGTGAAGACTGACTGCGGGCTGGAGAGGTGGGTGGGTGACTCTGGTGGTCCCCACGTCTGATCCAATCTGGGCTCTCACTGCAGCTCTGAGCCCGAAGGACTTGCCTGGGTGGCGGCGACCCCACCTCCATCCACCCAGGAGAGGAGAAGCCTTTCCTACCTGTGCTGCTTCCTTGGAAGACGCTGATGGCCACGTCTGGGGAGCATCTGGGACAGAAGGGAGTTGGGCCTTGGGCCTGTCCCCTGGTAGGCATGGAAATGGGTTAGGGGTGCCCCTTCTGGGGGTGACCATGAAGAGGACTGTCCCAGCCCCTCCACCCACAGGGACCCGCCGTCCTGGCCCAGCACTCACAGGAGATGTTGAGCTGGACGGTCCTCTCCACAGTCACCCCAGCTCCAGGGAAGGCCACCTGGCAGCTGAGGCTGGTGCCGTGGTCCTGGGGCCATGGGGTGAGGGTGAGCATGGAGGAGAGGAGGGTGCTGGGGCCCAGGGTGGTGAGGGCAGCTGGAGTCCAGGAGAAGGTGGGGGGTGTCCCCCACTCACATGCCCAGGTCACAGAGCAGTTTATGTTCCTGGGATTGCCAGATTCTAGGGTCCCCTGGATGTGGATGTCAGGTGTCTTTGTCAGGGCTGGAGAGTAGAGAGAGAGAGAGGCCTGGGCCCTGGAGTTGGGACCCCACATGTGCCCCTGGGTGCAGCCTCTGCCTTGAAAATGCCATCTGCTCACAGCCAGCCCATCTGTCCTGTCCCCCTGAACCCCTCCCAGGACGAGGGGCAGGGGTCCCACGATCCACCTCCATGTCCTCGTCTTGGCCTGTTCCTTACTGTCACATGCACAGAGAGCTTGTCTGATATGTAAATCCATTTCAAACTGACCATCTCCACCCTAAAGCCATACATCCATGTGTCCCCCCTCCATGCATCTCTGATGTCCAGGGAGCAGTTTTAAATCCTGGGTCCCTGAGGAGGTGGAATTGGCCCTGGGTCACACCCTGCACTTCTTGATGTGGGTTGTTTGTGGCCACTGGAGCATCCTGGTCTGTATCAGTCCCTTCCCAAAACCAGTATTAGAGAGCCAGGTCAGAGCCAGTGCAGCCAACCCACGGATAGGAGCATTTGTAGGCACAAAGACACACAGGACCTCCTCACTTGAAGCCAAAACCTCAAATTCTGACCCAGGGACCCTGTGGAAACCAGGTCAGCCACAGCTCCAGCCCAGCACCCCCTGACCTCCCCAGGGGCACTCACCTGCCCACAGCAGAGGCAGCAGCAGCAGCATCTCTGAGGAGAGGGGCCCGGGGTTGCCTCTGACTGAGATGAGCAGAGGAAGGCAAGTGAATGGGGAGGCATGGTGGGGGACACCCAAGAAGCTGGTGAGGAGCATGAGACCATGGCATTCACAGAAGAGAAACTTCAGCTCACAGGCGACCAGAGCTTGTCCCCCCTCTAATCAGAGGGGATGAAAACCCCAAGCCCGGAAACCCTAGAGACCTGCCCAAGGGGGATGGCCAGAAGGGTAGAGCCCCATGTCCTGCCACCCAGTCTCCATGGCTTCCCAGTCTCCAGTTCTGGTGCACAGGAATCTCCAGGACATCTGGGACATGGGAGGAGGTGGGTGCTGCACATGTCCTCCCAGTCGAGGCGCTCTTCTGTGCACCATTTTCCACAGGGAGCTTGTCCACTCCTGCTCTGGCCCAGAGAACCCCAGCCTCATCTAGAGCCATGGGGCAGACATTACTGCCAGGGATGGGATTCTTCAGGGTGTTGTGAGGGTCTGGGACAAAGCAAAACGAAAGGATTCTAAGAAGGGAGGCCTCTGTTCTCATCACTTTTATTCTTTGCTTCAGATGCACTTCAGAATGAAGCGTGACCTCGGTACAGTCAAATGTTGATTTGATTACAGCTCAGTGTTGCTCCAACCTGGCCGAGGCTTCTATGGAAGTGGCCCCAGGGGGAGGTGGAGGCGCACAGCTTGGTGCTGCATCTCCTGTGTCACTCTGGCCTGGGGGAGACAGAGGCGCCCACAGGGCTTTGGTGCTGCACTGGATAAAGGTTCACTGTCCCTGGCTTGGGGGTGGAGCCTCAAGTTGTGATGCTGTGATTGGTTATTCATGGGTCCAAGCAAGTGCATTGGTTAGGGTTTGGAGGCTAGATGAGCATTTATTGTTAATGAGGTATACTACCTGGGTGGCATTGACTGGCTGATTATTAACTAGGGTAAGGGAGTCTATTGGTTAACATTCTCTTATGCTATTGGTTGGCTTCCTCCCTCTGCCAAGGGGTCACACTTCGCTTACCAGCGTGCTCCTTCATTCCCCTCTTTTCCTTTTATGGGAGATGGGGTGCAGTTTGAGTCCAGCTACCCCATGCAGTACGAGCCTGTGGTTAAAAGGGGGGGGGAGGGTTGGAGCAAAGGTTTGAGCAAAGGGTCTGGCAGCCTGATCCTGTTTCCCCAGGGCAGGTTGGAGAATAAGCTGAAATGAAAGGACCTGCACTTGGGAGGAGGTGAGTGGTGACAGCATTGAGCAGGGGTGGGCCAGGAGGAGCAGGAGCAGGAGCAGGATGATGATCAAGGAGTTAAAGTGGGGGAAGACAGGCAGGAGCCATTGCTGGAGGGAAGAGTTGGATTTGTCCTCCCGCCTCCACTTGTCAGCATCTTTTTTCACTTCTTGGATTATGATCCGGATTCTCCTAACCTGTTAACCTAAAAACAGCATTCCTCTCCATGAATGCAGAGAGAAGAGAAATGGGAGAAAACAACAGATTTTGGGTCCCAGAGAGTGAAGAAGGGACAGGAAAGAGATAAAGTGAACTGGGTTACAGACTACAATACCCATCACAGATTACACTTGCATAGGTTGACTTGTGTGCTGATCCAGGCAAGGGAAAAAGACAAGAATAGGGGACTTTTGAGTTTAACTTGCTTTTTAAGCAATTAATTACTCTGTCCTTTAAGAATGTTAGGGGAAGGGGTCCCAGTTGTTTGCTGTTCTGATTGGTAATCCCACCTATCAATCCCTTGGGAACACCCAGTAAAAAAACACCTGGAGTATATCCAGGGCTTCCCCTTGATTCTGGAGGAAATCTGTTCCAAAATCTTCTGTAGCTACTTCCTGCTGATTAGAGGTAGTAAGCCCTACCTGACAAGGTGTAAAACCCTCTTGCTATTCTACAGCAGTTGAGGGAAGATGAATCTGGAATCGTAGATGAAGCTGGATGGAGTCCCTATATGGCTAACAAAATGTTAATTCTTGAAGAAATAAACTTAATTAGAATATGGAGGATACATGGTCCCATTGAAAGGATATTGGAGCATGTAAGTAGAAAAGACCAGGGGCTTTTCTGATGCTGCACCTTGCTGAAGTTGGCGGGCTTTATTTGCAGAGTTTGAGTGCTGTTTAGCACTATTTCAGAGTGGTTTCCATAAGGAGAAACTACAGGAGTTGAAAGCTGGCAAGGTTTCTTAAGGGCTTTCTGGTTTGCTCTCCCCATAGCAACAGGCCCCTGGGCTAGAGTTAGAGGAAACAGTTTGCTTTGATACAGACACTATTTAGCTGCATTTCTTGACCTAGTTCAGTCCATCAGTGGCTGGTATGCGTGCATCCTGTCATATGCTTCTGGAGAGCTTCTACTAACTTGGACAGCTGGATATACTGGAGATAAGCACACAGAGTGCAATTCCTTTAACTTTGCAAGCTGTGGGTATGATCATAGCTCAGAGTAAAGTGCCTTCAATTTTGGATCTAATTGAAAGTGAGATTGTTTCATTTTTGTTTTGTGTGTGTGTGAGTGTGTGTGTGTGTTTTGCCAGGTTTTGATCAGAACCTGGTTTCCAGGCCCTGGTGAGGAAAGGTTACCCTTAGACTATCTTGAAGGGGCTAAGATGAAGTGGGTCCTGGCCACCTTGTTTGCTGTTTCCTTCCTGGTGGGAAATGCTTAGCCCTGGCAGAGGGCATACAGGTCAGCCAGTCGTCCCCAGGATATGAGTGGGACAGGTTCTGGAATAAGGGCTAGGAGGAGACCTGGGTTAAGCATGTTCTTTAACTAATTTTAAAATGAAGTTTACTAGGACTTTTAAAAATGTTCAATATCCTGCTGCATGTGATCTAGGAAAGGTATCACCATAATTATCAGGCATATGTCTAGAATTGGAACAATAGGGGTACATAATTTAATACTAATCAATGCACTAACTAATGCATAAATTTCTTTTTAAACTGAAGTTAATAGATCTAAGCTCCAGGTTTGCAATACCATATATGCTATCTCTCCATGGGAGCAGGCCATGATGCCAATTGTGCTTAAGTTCTACTGATATCACTCTGGTAATCACTGCTCCACCTAGTATGTCCTTCACATACCTAGCATGCTGCAGCACCGTTGATCCTAGAGAGAAGCTGGGAAGGTGGACTCCAGTATTCCACCAGCCTGGTGCATAGCACCCTTCAGCATGTGGAACAGACCCAGTCTAGAGGCAATATCCACTGTACGCCTGGTCATTTTCAGTCATCGCTGGCTGCTGCAACAGTCAGAAACTGTAATATAGTCTCTTTTGACTTCAGAAGGAAAACCAGAGGTGTAGTAGATACCTTTATTGTTTTAGAAGTCAGTGACTAACCTAGCCAATAACTCAAATGGAGAGGCAAATGCAGAGAATTGAGGGCCTGTACAAGAGAGTTTGACATGCTACAGTCTATCACTTTGGATATTTACACATTTTCTAAACACTTCCAATGCCATATGGAACATATCAAATAAAGTTAACTTTGAGTGCTTTCTTTTTCCTTCATTACCTCTACCAGGGGCAGAGACAGAAGTACCATAGGGGTTTGGGATTGTGCTAGATATAGCTTCACTGTGCTCCAGCCCTGGGGTGGAGCCTGAAGTTGCAGTGCTCTGATTGGTTAACCATTGGATCTGTGCAAGAGCATTAGGTAGGGTTTGGAGGTTAGATTAGCAGGTATGTTAATGAGGTGTGCTAACTGGGAGGCATTGCTTGGCTGATTATTAATTAGGGTAATTGATCCTATTGGTTGAAAATCTCTTATCCTATTGGTTGGATCTTCCTCCTGCCTAGGGCCACACTTTCCTTACCAGCCTGCGCCTTCATCATCCTTTCATCGATCTATCTATCCATCCATCTATCCATCCATCCATCCATCCATCCATCCATCCATTCATGTGAACATTTGTCTTTTGGTGGCTGGAGGAAAAGAAGAGTTATGACCTGTCTGGTCCATGACCTTGAGATTTTCCCTCTCCAGACAAATCATGTCCTCAGCAAATGCACAGGACTGTCAGTCTTAAAGGCTGTATTGTAGTACATTGTGGCTTTTTAAAAATGTGATGTTAGAATCTTTTCCCTGGCATCCAGGATGATGATTTCCAAAGCTTCAAAGTCATCTTCAGAATAAGAACCTTGCAGCAAATTTACACGTAAAACAAAGGAGAACACAGTGGAGAATATGAAGAAGCTATCAATCAGTGGAGAAGGAACTTCTTCGCCATAAGCACTGTCTGCATTTCAGTGCAGTGTGGGCTTGCATGATTTTCTGGATGTTCTCATCATATACATCAGCACTGATATTTCTGCAAAATACCTGTTTTTCAGAGGTAAATGGGGTTCAAAAGACAATATTCCCAGAAAACATGAATATATGGTTAAAATTAAAATTTTAGGCTCAGTTCATGCACTTTTCCCTCTTGATCTATGTAGCATGTATTTAAGTCCTTGAGACTCATGACATAAGAATATACACATTTATGTATTTGTACAATCTTTACCCCAAGTATCTAGGTATATTTTCATTCAACCTTATTAATGTAGGCAGAATTTTGCATCCTCATATAATGTATGAGGAAATTAAGTGCCTGATCTGTCAAATATTACCTTGTTCTAGGTTTAAAAAGTAAGAATATGTTTGGTGGCATGTAATAGAAAAGCCAATACCTTCGATTTAATGACAAAAAGTTATACCATGTTCATGGACAAGGCAAATATTATGAAGAGAGCTGTCATTGTGTTTTTTAATGAACTTTATGAGATATAATTTTCATAAATTAAAATGCTTGAAGTGAACATGTCTAAGAATTTGGACAACTGTGTACAAGCAGGTTATAACCTCCACAATCAAGATAGAAAATATTTTCACCAAGTGTTACCTCTTCATTCCATTCCCCTTTACATTTAGTCATTCCTAACTGCTGCCCCATTCACTATGACCTACTTGCTACTGGGACTGCTTTTGCCTATTCAGAAATTTGCTGTGCATATGCTCTTTGTGGTTGTCCTCTCTCACTTAGCAGAATATTCTTGAAATCAATCCAAGTTGTTTTATATACATGTGGTTCATAATGCTTAATTACTAAATAGTATTCCACCATATGGGTATACTGCAATCTTTTATCTATAGATATGTTGTTTGTCATTTGAAATTTTCAGTGTTCAGCTCTTATGAAGAAAGCTGCTATGATTTAGGTACAAGTATTTTTATGGACACATTTCCGTAGATATGAGTGCATACCAATAAGTGGAATTGCTAGATCAATGAATAACTTCATGTTCATCTTTAATAGAAATTGCTAATCTCTTGTCAAAAGGACTTGCTGTCTTTTACCAGCCCCATCAGCTGAGGTCCACTTGCCCCACCCCCTCATCAACAATTCGATAGTGTCAATCTCTTAAATTTCTACAATACCACTAGGAGTAGAGTGGAATGCCATTGTGTGTTTTCTCTTTTTACATTTATTTATATTTTTAATGTTACCATCATATATATTTCTCCATCCCTGTACTTTTAACCTATAAGTCTTTATATTGAATGCAGAAGGATCCAGCCATTTTGAAGTTTGGCGGTTTCTCAAAAAACTAGCTATAGATTTGCCATATACACAGTAGAATTGAAAACAAGGACACGAACTGATATATGCAAACCAACGTTCATAGTAGCACTATTCACTATTGCCAAAAGTTAGAATCAACCCAAATGCCCATCAACAGAAGAATGGATAAATAAAATGTGGTATATACATACAATGGAATACTACTCACCTATAAGAACGAATACAGTACAAACACATCTGATAACATGGATGAGTCCTGAGAACCTTATGTTGAGTGCAGCAACCCAGGCATGAGAAGCAAATACTACATGACCTCTCTGATATGAAATAAGTAAACCAAGCTGCCTCAGAGATCTAGACACTGGATGATAGGCTTAAAGGAAGATGGGGGATAGAGGAAGGTTGCGAGCTGACACCTACTTGGGTGAAATCTATGATAAGCTGGAGGTAAGTATTGGTACAGGGAAGGGATAAAATGGGGGCATAGGGATGACTTTGGGTAGGGCTTTGTGGACTTGAGGGGGGCTAGGAATGGGAGGAAGGGTCAGATGGCCCAAGAAATTGGGCGGAGAGTGAGGGGAACATTTGAACACAGGAGATTGTCAGGTATGTGGTTGAAATTATAATGTAGAGAAAACTCTAGAAAATATAATAAGGAAGGTTACCTGCTTAAGATGCTTTGGGGGGGGGGGCATCTGACACAGGGCAAGCTTCTAGGGAGTGTGTGAGTGCTCATTTTGTCATAGCGGTTTATGTCATTGGGTGGAGACCCAGACAATGAGAGTGAAGGTACACCCAAATCCTGGGGAGGACTGATGTTCTCAAACAGAGGGAATTGTGTCTCTCAGGAGAATTGGTGGCTTCCAATGGGTTAGGGCAGTCAAGTATGTCAAGCACTCAACATTGTTGGAAGTATCTCTGAATATGGTCCTTCAAGTAATGAAGACTGATTGTAACTATGGTTCCTGAGGTGAGGGGGAAAGAGGTATTGAATAGATGGAATTAGTGTAACTTTGGGGCAATGGAAGTTTCCACAAGATGATGCAATGATGGATGTGGGACATGTTAAATTACACCAAAAATGTATAAAAGTCTATAGGCTAAAATGTAAACCATAATGTAAAATATAAGATAGTTAAAAATTTATAAAATTATATAGTCTAAAATATAAACCATAATGGAAACCCAAATGGAAACATGTTTGAAAGCTACAGTTTTTCAGTATCTGTACATCAGCTGCAGCAAATATAATATGAACATGTAAAAAGATCAATGCTGGAGAAGGGGCAAAGTGTTTGATATTGTATATGAGGGAGTACCATATATTGTATATGTGAATTACTGTTATCTAAAACTTTTGTGAAGACAAATTTAATAAGTAGAAAAATAAAAGAAAAGATGTAGACACTGAGAATAAATGGAAGCAATTGCCTTACCATTGTACATACAGGGCAACACCTATAGCAGTGATGAAAGGCAAAACATCAAAAAACAAAGCTTTCATTTTTTTTTCATTTTTTGATGCCCTAATTTATTTTTACTTTATTTAATTTTTCTAAATTAGTATGTATTCTATATCTAACCTTTAAATCCATCACTATATTTCATTTTACTATTAATGGAACCTGGCAATATATTAGGTTTCATTTTTAAAGAAGTTTTGGACTACAGAAAGGTTCAACCATGGCAGGGGAGGAACACTGGTGTGGGGTGTTATTGATAGGGGGCACATGGTTGGGAGGGAGTTCTCCAGGACATGTATACAGTGTTAATTAAGATGTCTGGATATTTTCATAGTGGTTTCAGTTAAAAATGATTACTGAGGGAGTGCTGAGTTCCTAGCCAGGGCAACTGTATCTATTCCCCAATGGAACAGCAACAATCCCCCAAGTGCAATGACAAAGACCAATAAAGATGCATGGTCCAACAATGAGCCCTTGATACTGATGGCTATGATTATGAGCCCATGCACCTGAAATATGAACTAGACCTAGAGCTGCAAGGTGTCTATGAGTTACCTCCTGAGAGCCTCCATGTTGCTCAAATGTGGCCACTCTCTAAGCCAAACTCAGCATGTAAATGCATTACCTTCCCCCCAGCATGGAACATAACTCTCAGGGATGAGTCTCCCTGGTGCTGAGGATTACTACCAAGTATCAGCTGATGATGTAACTAGAAAAAGAGCTTGACTAAAAGGGACAATACAGACCAGCAGAATAGCTCAGCCTACATGTAATATCAGGTGCTAAAAACTGCTTTTTGACTTTGGATAAAAGGGGGAAATGGAAAGGACAAATGAGTTTATATGGCTATAAGTCTCCAAAAAGGAGTTGGGAGGTCATCAGTGGGGTAATGCTTATGCATGACTCAGCAGGGTACCAGAGACAGCCAAAGTAGATAGAAGCCCAGGTACAGGTTCTCCTGAGGGCTACAGAGACCCACAGGTTCTATGGTCATGGCAGATGGCTCTGGAGTTCAGTGCCATGTCATTTAGCCCTACTTTGGAATTTGTGTTCCTGAGTGAGATTGAGTTGGACTCAGATATGACCTTTCTACACATGCCTCTTGTTACTTTTACCAGACCTGTGGTTGGTGCTGGGGTTGGTGTATACTCAGGAGACCTGAATCTCTGGACTGTCCATGTGACAGCCAGGCCCTAAGCCTCAGCAGACTTGCAACTTCTACCATCTGGTTAATTGGACTCACCATGACCAGCGAATAGTGAGGTGAAGAAGGTCAGTCATCACACCAGGGAGCCAAGAGTGCCTATAACAGCAAGCAGGAGAATTGCATCCATCATCCATATGGAATCTAAGCCCCCACTTGATATAGAGGGGGAGTAGACATAAAGACATAACCATCCCAGTGTCCACAGGATGGAGGAATAGAGTATGGATTAGAGTGGACTTAGTGGTATTCTACTATGGAACTACTGTGATTAGTAATGGAAAAATTTGTAGCATTAATGTGGAGAAAGTGGCCCAGTAGCTGCTGAGGGTAGGGATAGGGAAGAAGAGATTTGATGGAGAGAATTTTCAGGACTTGGAGTTGTCCTTGGTGGTGCTGCCAGAATAGGTGCTGGACATAGTATGTCCTGCCATGGCCCACTGGCTGGACTGGGGGAGAGCATAAACTACAATGTAAAACACTATCCATGTGGTGCAGCAGTGCTCCAAAATGTATTCACCAAATGCAATGAATGTGCCACAATTATGAAAGAGGTTGTTTATGTGGGAGGATTAGGGTGAGGGGGGTGGGGGTATGTGGGGACCTCATATTTTTTTAATGTAACATTAAAAGAAAAAAAATAAAGTGAATTTCTTGTAGAAAACATATATTTGGGCCTTGTTTTTTATCCAAAATGACAATATCTGTCTTTTAATCAGTGTATTTAGTCTATTCAAATTTAAAATGATTATTGATACAGTTGGATTAATATCTACATACTGTATCTGTTTTCTATTGCATTTACTCTTTATTTTACCCCCTCTTCTCCTGTGTTCTTTGATTGTTTTTTAAAAATGTATTTATTGAAGTATATCACTCATTCATAAACATACTTAAACAATAAGCATATAATAATAATTGTGAAGTTATAAAACAAACATATAACATCATACAGGACTATCATAACTCACCCTACCACCAATAACTTGCATTGTAGTTAAACTTTTTTAACTAATGATTAAAGAGCATTGTCAAAATATTACTACTAAGTAAGCAGTTTTTTCCCTCCAACCAACCCTATTATTATTAACTTTATATCATTTATATGTGAACATACATAAACAATTAAGTGTATAGTAAAAGTTGTGAACTTACAAAGCAAACATGCATAACATCATACAGGGGTCCCATACATCAACCCTCCACCAACACCTTCATTGTCATGAGACATTTGTTACCAATTATGAAAGAATATTGTCAAAATCTTATAACAAATCATAGTCCTTATCTTATATTTGATGTGCTTTTCCCCAATCCACCCTATTATTATTTTAAAAATATATTTTATATGATAGAGGGTGTAAACTTATAAAACAATCATGTACATGTGCAGAATTTCCAAGCAACACCCCTCCATCAACACACCACAGTGGGATGGAACATTTGCTACAGATAAGATAATATCATCTGATTGTTACCATGTCCATAGGGTACATTTGGCTCACATTTTCCTAACTGCCTATTTATCAACACAGTACATCTTTTGCATAGATGCAAGAATATTATATCATTACTACTAACCACAGTCCGTAGGTCACTCCAGTTGTATTTTTTGCAGCTTTTCCGCATTCCCAGCACCACGGTAGTGATGCACATTTGCTCTAGCTTACAAAGGACATTCTTGCATCTGTACCATCAAAAAAAATTCTCATCCACCTCTTGGTTATTGTGTTATTTGGTTCCTAGATTATTCTCTAGCATTCTATCTATTGTCATTTACATACCTAAACTACCATTTTCACTCACATCCCCATTTATAAACTAGCTATTACTCATTATGTGTTACCACGCACTCTATAGATTTCCACACTTTTACAGTAAAGCTAATTAAAACTTCTACCTACCTTAAACATCAGCAGTCCATCTCAGTACTCCTTTTATCTATAAAAATCCTATAAAAATCTATAAAAATCCACGACCTACCACCAGGTCTTGAAGATATTTTCCTACAATTTCTTCTAGAAGTTTCATGGTTCTTGCTTTTATTTTTAGGTTTTTGATCCATTTTGAGTTATTTTTTGGAAAAGGTGTGAGAGAGGGGTCCTCTTTCCTTCTTTTGGCTATGGACATTCAGTTATTTCAACACCATTTTTCAAGTGGATTTTTCTGTCTGAGTTGTGTGAGTTTGACAGGCTAGTCAAAGATCATTTAACCATAGATGTGAGGGTCTGTTTCTGAACCATAAATTTGGTTTCATTGGTCTATGTGTCTCTCTTTATGCCAGTACTATGCTGTTTTTACCACTATAGCTAGGTAATATGATTTAAAGTCTGGAGATAAGGGTTTGCTTTTTCCGTTTTAGAATGTTTCTGGCTCTCCAGAACCCCTTGCTCTTCCAAATAAATTTGATGATAGTGTTTTCATTTTTTAGAAAAATGCTGGTGGAATTTTTATTGGGATTGCATTGAACCTGTGTATCAATTTGAGTAGAACTGATATCTTAATGATATTTACTCTTCCAGTCCATGTGCATGGAATGTTCTTCTAGTTATTTAGGCCTTTTAAAATTTCTTTTAACTTTGAGTTGCAGTTTTCTGAATACAAATGTGTTACATTATTGGTTAAGTTTATTCCTGACTTTTTGAGTTTTATCTGTCATATTTTATTTTCACCACTCTTTTGACACTTTTAGTGACTTTTGTTGATATAATATTCACTTCTAGATTTTCATCCAGGCCTCTCTCTCTGGTCTTTTCTTTTCAGGCTCTAGCACACCCTTTAGTATTTCCTGAAAATCTTGTCTCTTGCTTAGAAATTTTCTCAGTTTCTGTTTACCTGTGAATATGCTAATCTCACCCTCAGTTTTGAAAGACAATCATCCTGGATATAAGATTCTTGGCTGGAAGTTTTTCTCTTGTAGTACCTTAAATATATCAGACCACTGTCTTCTTGCCTCCATGAATCTGGTGAGAAATCAGCACTTAATCTTATTGGATATCCCTTATATGTTATGCATTGCTTTTCTCTTGTTCTCAGAATTCTCTCTTTGTGCTTGACATTTGACATTCTGATGAGGATGTGCCTTGGAGCTGGTCTATTCAGCTTTTTTAGGATGGGGCTATGTTGTGCTACTTGGACATGTATATCTGTTGAATGAGGGGCTATAGACTCACTCCAGAGATGGGTTCATGACACATGTCTGCTTTATTGAGGAAGTTGCAGCGTTTATATAGCAGATTGGCTTACCGCGCATAGCTGATAGGTGGAGGGCTTACGAGAGGAGGGTGAGGTGGGGCTGGAAACATTTGGCTCAGTGCTGGTGTGCCATCTTTTGGGTGTGCCCAAAAGCGTGTGGACTAGAGAGTGTGCTCACTACACAGCCAGGCTGAATGTCTCTGCCGCTCTACCTACATCTCCCCCTCTGTTATTAATTAGAGCCAATTGTGCTAATTTCAGTTTTTCAGTTTTTTGGGATAAAGCTTGAAGGCTTTTGTTGGTACACCGATAGACAATACATATGACAATAATTAAAATTCTCATTATAAGCCATAGCAGAAGTTTGGGAGGTGATAGGAGGGACTGTACATGCTTTAGCATTGCAGCTAGTAAAGAGGTGTTTACTCCAGAGGCTCGGATGTTGTTAATTGATAAGATTTGGGATGTTAATAGTTGGGTGAGGTTGAGGAACTGCTGGATCCAAGGGCCAAGAAAGTGGGTCCAGAGCAGCTGTCTGCGAGTGGAGTTTGCTGTAAGGATCAAGCAAATGAGGAGGAAGAGGGTTTTGGGTGTTGCAGGGGCATGTGCCTCATGTTAGGCTTCTGTGCATAATGATTTGGTCTTTCTCTATGTGATGTAATGCGTGGGACAGGCAGGAGTACAGCGTTGACAGTGTTGTTTTACAGGGCCGCTTCCTTCTTGCTTTTCTTTCAGGGACAGGTTATTTATGTTACCTGCAAGTTGAGTGATTGTCTGGGGGGTCATCTTCGGCAGTGGAGGATCGGCCATCTCATTTTTCAGTGGGCACTGAATGACTTATTGGCGTCCGTAAAGACAAGGGTTTCATTTGGGAGTGGTTTGGACCACGGGTAAGCGTTCTCATGGAAACTGCACGGCAATTGCTCGGGGATGGAGAGAAGTTTGTGAGTGGGCAGATGATTATTTATTTGCCCAGGAAATCCTGCTACAAGCATTTGCATTTCGAGGTTGGTTTGGAGGAGGTGGGTGATATGCTCTCCTGTAAGAGGCAAGATTAGTTTTTCTGGCTTCTGGCCATAAATGACTTTTACTGTGTGATGTAGCTTTCTTCCTAGTAGGCAGATGGTTGTTACTTGGGGTGTGATTTTGCTTAGACTATTGAAGGAGAGGTGAACCCAATATAGGGGCTCATCCTGACACAGAACTCCAGTGGGTGTTCCTGGGGTTACTAACACTATGGCAAGGAGAGGTTTATGAGGATTAAATCTGGCCAGTTCTGTGTTTTGCATTTGGGGATTGATATATTTTATGACATCTTCAGCTTCAGAAGAGAGGACATGATGACTCATGGGATTGGGGTCTCCCTCTAAAAGGGAAAAGAGGGGGGCTAATTATGTGATGATAGGGATAGATGTGGTCTGATCCAGTTTATGTCCCCGGAGATTTTCTGCAGTTTATTTAATGTGCAATTTTGTGGTATTGTTAGAGATGGTGACAAGGGCTTGATGGATGTATTGACACAATATCTTAGAAAGCTGAAAGGTGATTTAGTTTGCACCTTTTTGGGGGGCAATTTGTAGTCCCAACTGTTCTAGATTATGGAGTAACAGCTTAAAACAGTTTGTTAGATGATCCTGATCAGGGCGTCCTATGAGAATGCCATCCATGTAGTGGATGATTTGGTAGTAGTTTTGTAAGAGTAATGTCTCTTTCCCTACAAAATTTTGGCATATGGTAGGACTGTTTTACATGCCCTGGGGAAGGACCATCTATTGGTATCGCTCAGTTGGCAAAGCATGGTTAATTGCTGGAATTGTGAAGGTGAAATATGGGCGGTTTTATTTGTGCAATGGGATGGAAAAGAAACAATCTTTTATGTCTATTAAAAAAATACAACTATTTTCATGTATAGCTGAGGGATGAGGGAGACCCGGTTGTGGTGAGCCCCTTGTATAAGTTTAGACATTTGGATGGGTTTTCCTTTTGGATTTATTTATTTTTTGAATGCTCTCATAGCGCATAAATGGCATTGATCAAAATATTGGGGGGGGGGGGGGGAGGGCTTGTGGCCTGGACAGTAGGAGATGTATATTGGCCTCTCCTTGTAGGGATTCTGTGGGAATATTAACTCCAGCCACCACATATCTTTCTCCCAATATTTCAGCCTCATCATAATAGAGTGCTTTCCATTGGATATAATCCCTAGTGGGTAATATAGCGTGTGCTAGATTTTTCCAATCAGTGGCATAATTAAGGTTTACACTGAGGTTTTCTAATAACATTTGTGCATATGGACTGTTAAGGCAATCCTCCTGCATGGCACGGCATAAAGTGGTGATTGCTTTTTATTCATGGGGATACCATTGTACTGGGCGGGCAGCAGTGGGGTTTACATGAACAGGATAGCAGTGGGGCCATGATTCTGCTCCTGTGTTAGAATGAGTATCTTGTTGCTGGCCAAGCTGGGAGTAGTTAGTTAACCATGGACTGCTGGTAGGAGAGCCTGAGGTGTCACAGGGAGTGCCCACAGCCCAGGCTTCCTGGGGAGCTGGGTTCCTTGGAGGGGGAAGTTGTGAAGTGGGAAGTGTTGACACAGGGAGTTCTGCGGTGGAGAGTCCCTTTGGGGTGGGTACTCTCATAGCAGAAAGTTCCTCGGCCTCGGGGAGTTCCGCAGCAGAAAGTTCATGGGCGGGGGTGTGGGTTTCAGAGTGGGAGGTCCCGGCCCGGGGGGCTTTCACAGCGGGAAGTTTATGGGCGGGGAGTCTCCTATTGAGGGACTTTGCCTCCGTCTTAGAGGCAAACCCATGCATCTAGGGGGCGCACGGGTTTGACAAGCTGATTGTTTGTGTGCTCAGGAGGATTGGTAGCATTGGGTTCTGAATTAATGGCTCCTATAAACTCTGATAGTGGAGGGTGTAAAGCAGGAGCATTGGACGATGTAGCCAAGCCCCATAACTGTGTGGGGGTTAAGGTATAAGGCGGCACTGCTGGGGAGCAGTCTGCAGGCATTATATCAGGGATAGAGGCTGGTTTGTCTACCGGAGCCCCTGTAAGGCAAGCATGAATAGCTAGGGTACAGGGTTAAGGCCAAGAGGGAACACTTTTGCTTTCATGAACCTCTGCAGAGTGCACGTGCTTTAACAGTTTATCCTAGGTCTGAGGGTCCCATAGAGATGCCGTAGAAAGCCAGGGATTAAAGCAGACTGTCATATCCCAGTACTGGTTAAGTTCTTTTTCTGATATTTTAATATGCCTACTTGTCAAGAGAGCGTTCAAGGCTCGAGCCTGCAGGGCTGGAGCAGAGGAGGGGAGGTTACCCATGGCAAGGGTCACTTATTGGAGTCATAGATGGTAGGAGCGTCGGCTGCAACAAGTCCCTGTTTGGGAGCCACTTGTTGAACAAGGGGCTCATTGGGGTAAGGAAGACAGAGATAGACTCACTTTGGAGACGGGTTCATGATGCACATCTGCTTTATTGAGGAAGTTGCAGCGTTTATATAGCGAGTTGGCTTACCGGGCATAGCTGATAGGTGGAGGGCTTATAGGCGAAGGGTGAGGCGGGGCTGGAGACATTTTGCTCAGTGCCAGTGCGCCATTTTTTGGGTGTGCCCAAAAGCGTGTGAACTAGAGAGTGTGCTCATCTAGTTGCTCGCAACACAGCCAGGCTGAATGTCTCTGCCACTCTACTTACAGATATCTATGTCCTTCTGTAGGGCTGGGAAATCTTCTGACCTTATTTCTTCAAATATTCCTTCTGCCCCGTTTTCCTTCTCTTCTCCTTCCAGGATACCCATTACACATATATTTGCATGCCTTTTTCTGTCATTTAGTTTCCTGAGACCTTGTTCAATTTTTTCCCATTCTTTTCTTTATCTGTTCTTTTGTATGTTCACTTTCAGAGGCCATTTCTTCAAGCTCACCAATCCTTTCTTAGTCCTCAAATCTGCTATTATATGATTCAAATGTTTTTTTAAATTTCATTTCCTGCACCTTTCATTCCCATAAGATACGCTATTTTTCTATGTATGTTTTCAAATTCTTCTTAGTGTTCATCCAGTCTCTTCTTGATCTCTGTAATCTTTTTAGCCATCTCATTGAATTTATTAAGGAGATTTGTTTGAATATCTATGATTAGTTTTCTTAACTCTTTTATGTCATGTGGAGGCTTATCTTGTTCCTTTAACTGGGTCATAGCTTCCTGTTCTTTGGGTGGATTGTAATTTTTTGTTGGTGTTTTGGCATCTGGATTACTAGAATATTTAGTCTAGGTGCAATTTTTCTCTTTAGTTTGGGGCTTCCTGCCCTTTCCTCCTTGCTGTTTCTGCAGTAGGAGCCAAGCATGTAGTTGGTGCTGTAAGCTGTGGAGGCTCAAGCTGCTCTCATTGCCCCAGACACTGATAAAAAGTCTCCCAACTTTCTCCTTTGCCAGGGGTAGGGTCAGAGTCACCACTGTGTGGAATAATCCAAATCATGCAGGCCTAGACTATAATTGCCCAGAGAGACTGATGAAGCTTCATGCCCCTTTCTCCCCTGCCAGGGTGGGCATGGAGCTGCAGGTGTGGGCAGCAATCTATGCAGTGTGGGTCCAAGATGACCACAGTTGTCCAGGTATACTTCTGATTTTCAGTCGTACCAGCCAAAGTTACCTGCAGTTACCTGGATAGGCTGGCCCAGGGTCCACCAACCTCCTCCCTGCCGGAGAGAAGGGTGAAGCTTAGGCTAGGCTGTGAACCAGCTTCCCCTCAGGCTGGGGGCAGAGTCAAAATGGTGGCCACTGGTCTCTTCCTCACTGAGGCTGATTCACACCAGAGCTGTTCCAAGGATTATATCTTAGCCAACTGAATCTACCAATCGTTAACCAAAATTGGCAGCCATCCATCTCCTCCTCCCCTGTTTGTGGGAAATGTAGCTTCCAATTTCAGCCATAGAATAGCTCCTGGAGTGTCTCATGCCACCAGAGTAGAATAATCACCCACCTCTGGGGCTTGGCTGGTAATTTCCCAGAGAGGCTGGTGCAGGTCCCAGCAGCCTCCTCCCTGCTGGAGGTGGCACTGGGGCCTACCCGAGAGCTGCCATCTGCCCTGAATGGAAAGAAGCCAGTTGACACCACCACCATGATTTTCAGTCCACTCTGCTTCTCCTTGTGCCAGGCCTCTTTCTGACTTGTACAGGCTCTAACTCTAGCTGTCCTCAGCATTATGTTTTAGCCCAAGAATTTACTCATCAGTTGCTGAAATGGATGCCAAACTGTCTCTTCCTTCCCTGTTTTGGGGAAGTGGAGCTTTCAATTCCAGCCACAGAACAGCTCCTGAGGTGGCTTGTACCTCCAGTGGATGATGGGCACTGAGCTCCAGGGCCTGGAGCTCTATACTTATGAGTCTTCTCTGCAGATGGGCAGTTTCCTCCTTCCATTCCTTCAAGGATGTTGCAGGATTCTCTTCTGGCCTCCTTGAGCCCCCAATCAGGTGCTCCAGCCAGCTCCAGAGAGCTTTGGGTGTTTACTAACTGTCCTATAGCAGGAACTGACTCTAGGATATCCTTATTCCACCGTCATCTTGCTGGTTCTCTCTTTTTACATTTATTTTTAAGTTTACATACACTAAAGGTGGTTTTTGTGGTGTACAATTCTGTGAGTTTCGACAAGCATATAGACATATACAACCACAACCACCATCAAGATACTGAAGACTTCCATCACCCAAAACATTCCATCCTGCCTTTTCCTGGCAATCAAAGCCCCCCACCTGAATCCCTGCAACACACTGATCCTGTGTCCATCCCTATTGTTTTTCCTTTCACTGAATGTCATAAAAAGAAAATCAGATAAAATATAGCCTTTAAAGTTCAGTTTCATCCACTTAGCATAATGCACTTGACATGCATCTACATAATTGGGTAAATACATATTTTGACTTTAGTCCAGTAAGGCCCATTTCACATTTCTGACTTCCAGAACTCTAAAACAATAATTTGTATTAATTTAAATGACAGAAGTTATTGTAATTTGTAACAGCTAAAATAGAAAATGAATACAGGTGGTAACAATTTCATTGACTCCTCCAGATAATTCAGTATAAGTATTGTTATTTTCTTCACTTTATATGGAAGAAAGTTAAGGCTGAGAGAGGTCAGACCATTTTTCCATGTGGTAATGATGGATTCAGGATCCAAAAAGGGACTAGAAAATTATGACATATGACTGAGGGCCTCCTAAGGATCCAAACAGGACTAAAAAGTATGATACCTGACCAAGGACTTCCTAATTATGATATCTTTGGTCACCTGGTGTTGGTGCACAAAACAAACACAAGCCCAGACCTTAACAATTCACTTTCTGGTATAGAAATCAGACATCACACACAAAACTAAACTAAAATCTGAGGCTGTAAATTATTATATGATGGACAGAAACCTAGTGCAAAGGAGACAATATGAGGTCCCCATCTGACCCAACTCTGCCCCCCAGGAGGTGCCAGTTTGTGGGAACTGGGCACTGAGTCACAGTACAGAGACCCAACAGGATTAAGGTGAGAGAGAAGATTTCACGGTTCATCCAGCCCCTTCAGAGCAAAATACATTAAAATGTGGTTTGCCCTTCCTCTCCTCCAGTTCTCTGGTGTGTGGTGTTATTGATGGGGGACACATGGTTGGGAGAGAGTTCTCCAGGGCATGTATGCAGGGTACATAAAAATGTTTGGATATTTTCATAGGGGTTACAGTTAAAAATGACAACTGAGGGAGTGCTGAGTTCCTAGTCAGGGAAGCTCTATTACCTTCCCCAATGGAATAGCAACAATCTTCTCTCTTTTGAACTTCCAGCCCCTTTCCCATTCAAACTGCTGCTTCTAAAGGAGTGAGTGATTTTACCTTTTAAAGTAATGAGAATGTTTAAATTCATAGAGGTGATAACAGCACAACTCTGATAAAAAAGAGAGCCAACAAGTGCGCACTTAGAATGGATTTTACACAACATGGGACTGTATAACACAGGGAGCCCAGTGTAATAGGAAACTATGAGGATGTTTTTTCCTGAATGATAACAAATACATAATACTAATAATAGTAATATTACTTGGGTGGGATGGGTGAAAAATACACCAAATTTAAGACATGAACTATAGTTAGTAGAAATATTTTGATGATGCTATTTCATGCTTTAGAACAAGTGTTTCACAACAATACTAGGTGTTGATGTTGGGGAGATATGTGGAGCCTTTTATGATGATATGCATATTTGTCTTGTAAATTCACAAATTTTAATATATACTCTTTGTTTATGTATGCTCATGTATGAATGATAGACTTCAGTGAAAAACACAAAACGTATTTCCAGGGTTAACCATCCCTTTTTCAACACTCACCCAATATATATCACATCCACAACATGGACTCACAACTCACTCTCCTCCTGGAAGAGACCTCTTCACTAGCCTCCAAGAGTGCACACTCTTACCTCACCCTGCACTCCTTGCTGCTTCTACCTTGCTACCCCTTTCTCATTGGGCTGCCCTGGGGCTTGTCCCCTTTCCTTCTGCACCTAAATCACCCCTATTTCACATTGTCCACTGTCATCACTCTACTCCAACTCCACACCATAACACCTCCAGCCTGGATGCCTCTCCTGCTCTCCAGACATTTAGACTCAACGTCCACCTTGCATCCTGCCTGGAGATCAAGCAGCCCCTCAAATCAGTGTTGCTCCTCAAAACCCTACTCTTTGATGTCTTCTGTGTTAGACAATTCCATCCACCCACTGGATCAGGGAAACATGCTGCCTTCAACCTTACCCTTCTCTTTCCCTTACCCCCCTTCACTGGGAAATCCTTTAGCTTGACTTTCAAAACCTATCAAACCTCTATCCTCACTGCCAGTACCACTTCCCTTTATAGCACTATCACCTCCTGCCTGGCAAGTCCTGCAATATTCTTCTCATTGTCCTTTTTGCTGGTGTTTATCTGACCTTTTCTTAATAGTGAAGCCATGAGACCCTGTTCAAATAAAAATCCAGTCATCTCTCTCCTCTCTCCAAGTTTACAATGTCTTGCATTGTACTGCAAGGCCATTTTCAGTCTCCACCATCAGGCAGGTGCTCCAAACTCCTTTGGCCTCCCTTTGCTCTCAGACATTGGCCTCCTTGTTGTTTCCACAACGCACAGGACCTGCTTCTGTCTCAGCAAATGCACTCACTGTCCCCTCCATTCCCTTTTCCCAGGATGCTTCCTCTGAGGTCACTTCAGAGCCTGCTTCTTCCCAGAGTGATTAAAATACCACCTTCACACATGACAGAGTGGAGAAAATCATCCTCAATGTGTCTTAACCTGCTTTCTCTGAAGTATTTTCTTCCAAACATGTATCAACAGCCAGCTCAATTTTATTTATTGTTAATTTATCTTTATTCTTCTCCTTCCTGTCTTTAGAATGTAGGCTCATATATTAGTGAATTTGACTAGGAGTGCAACTGAAATTGACCAAGTCAATAGTGCAATTGAAATCGAGCTCTGATTTCAACAGGGACAATGGGATGCTAGAGTGGTGGAAGCAGAGTGGCAACACTGAAGCCCTAGTGACAAGGTGGGCACATTGATTGTAAAGAGGTCCAGGGGTGAATTGGCAATCACCCTATCCTACAAAAGAGGCCCTTGCTTGGTCGGCATCTTTGTATTTTAGGGGCAAGGGATACTCTACTTGATCTGCTGCTCTAAACCATTTATCATATATCCCTTAAGGCTTCCAGTTTGACTTAGGTACAGAGCAAGGGAAGGTATTACAGAAAGCCCAGGTTTAAAGCTAGATGGTTTACATCTTCAGGGTTAGAATTCAGAAGATCAAATGATACTTGAAGTATCTATGACATTAGGAGTGCTGTGTGCATTCTCTGGAGAGTCCCATAGTTCAGGCCCTGGCATATTTCTTGCAAAGCTATGCTTGATTTTCAGAACATGGTGGACCTTTTGAGAAAGAGCTTCTGATGTATTACTGACCATGGGCTATGAAGTGAATATATGATATGGACCGCCCATTAGGAACGAGTTGCCTGCATTGGGAATGTGGAGCAACAGCCCATCATCAGTTAAAATGTCCATGACCTCGGCTTCAGCAGGTCCACAAAGCACCAATAAGGCAAAGGAGCAGGTGGTACAGACCCCTTCAACACCTAATTCTTGGAAGTGTCCTCTTTTATATGAAATAACACCCATCCCTTAGGGGAAGTTCTTTATAATCATTGTCGGAGGATCAGAGTGTTCCCCATCGTGGTTTATACTTTGTTTTGCAATATCTTGGAAACAGTCACAGTTTATTGAAGCCAATCCCCATGAACCCTGCAGTGCTGAAGGGAATTCTCCCTGCAGCAGAATTTCATGAATTCATCTTGTTCATTTTATCTGGGCTGAGAGAATGGTGAAAAGTACAGATCCACACTGAATCATAACTAAAAGCTTGGGAAATATTTTTTCTAGGAATTTTTCTATTTCTTACAGAATTTCAGCTTCATGGAAGTAAAGCTTTTTGTAATGTTCATTGCTTTCTGTCTGATTTCTGTAGTATTCAGAAAAGTCTTCTCCTTTATAATCCTGGATACTAGTTATTTTTGCCTCCTATCTTTAATTTTTTAAAGATTTATTTTATTTATTTCTCCCTGCCACCCCATTGTTTGCATTTGCTGCCTTTGCTATTGTGTGCAGGTCTTCTTTTCAAGAGGCACTGGAAACCAGACCTGGGACCTCTGACATTGGAGGACAGAGCCTAATCACCTGAGCCAACTCCTCCTGTCTTTACGTATGGATGAATCTCAACTGCGATTTTCAGTTCTATTTATTCACATCAAAGAAACAAGAGTTCATGATATTGACCCTCATTACTGAATATTTCCTAAGATATATGCTTTTATAAAAAACTGTAATTTTTTTATTTTTCAAAAAAGATACTTGGATTCCATAAATGTTGCATTAAAAATATGAAAAAAAAATCTAAGGGATTCCCACATGCTGCAATCCCAGCCATTCTCACACTTTCCCACATCAACAACACCCCCCATCAGTGTGGCACATTTGTTATAATTGATGAACACATCTTGGAGCATTGCTGATAAGTGTGGATTATAGTCTACATTGTAGTTTACACTCTCTCTCATACAGTATTGTAAATTATGAGAAGATATATAATAGCCTGTGTCTGTCATTGAAATGTTATTCAGGACAACTCCCAGGTCCCCAAAATGTAGGTATGCACCAGGTGAAACTCCTCCCATGAATCCCCTGCCACTGACACCCCACACCTGTGATCCTCTCCTATCACAGTTGAAACCCTTCTGTGATACAAAACTTCTTCAAAAAAGAAGCTAAGAAAATAACCAAATACAATTACTAAGAAAATGAAATAAAAAGACAAACAACCCGTTTTAAAAATGGGCAAGTGATTTCAATAAACACTTCTCCAAAGAAGAAATACAAATGGCTAAAATGCACTTGAAAGGAGGTGGGGCAAGATGGCATTTGAGTGTGTGCACCTCATAATCTCTTCTGCAAAAGAGCAGCTGAGGACAGTCAGAGTCCTGCTGGTCCGGTTGTCTTGGGTGCTTGCAGGGCAGGAGGTGTCATTGTATGCAGAACCCCTCCCCCTAGAGCTGGCAGCCTGGCCACTGTGATCCCTGAAATCTTTTTTTTTTTTTAATTTTTATTAATTTTTTTAAAAAATATTGCATTCAAAAAATATGAAGTCCCATTCAACCCCACCACCCCCAATCCCCATTCCCCCCACAGCAACACTCTCTCCCATCATCATGACACATCCATTGCACCTGGTAAGTACATCTCTGGGCATCGCTGCACCCCATAGTCAATGGCCACATCATAGCCCACACTCTCCCACCTTCCATCCAGTGGGCCCTGGGGAGATCTACAACGTCCCGTAGTTGTCTGTGAAGCACCACCCAGGACAACTCCACGTCCCGAAAACGCCTCCCCATCTCATCTCTTCCTCCCATTCCCCGCACCCAGCAGCCACCATGGCCACCTTTCCCACACCAATGTCACATTTTCTCTGTGGACATTGGATTGGTTGTGTCCATTGCACATCTATGTCAAGTGGGGGCTTAGATTCCACATGGATACTGGATGCAATCCTCCTGCTTTCAGTTGTAGGCACTCTAGGCTCCATGGTGTGGTGGTTGACCTTCTTCAACTCCATGTTAGCTGAATGGGGTAAGTTCAATAAATCAGAGTGTAGGAGCTGAAGTCTGTTGAGGCTCAGGGCCTGCTATCATATTGTCAATCCAGAGATTCAAATCCCCTAAATATATCTTAAACCCCAACACCAACTGCAATTCCAGTAAAGTAGCATGAAAGTCTTGTGAAAAGAAATCCCATCTGAGTCCAGTTCCATCACGCAGAAACACCAGCTCCAAAGAAGGGCCATCTGAAATGGCAGATCCCTGAAATCTTTGTTGTACTGTGGTATTACCAAACCCTGAGTGGGCTGTTTCAGTTGCTTGCAGGGCAGGAGGTGTCTGGATGTCAATTTGGTGAGACAGTGACAGAAGAGATTCTTGTGAAAGGTGGAATTTTGGGTTTCTGACATGAAGGCCAGATTTGTGGGTGGGAACCTTCCACCTAGGGCTGGCGGCCCAGCAGAAGTGATCCCTGAAAACTTTTTTGTGCTGTGGTGTTCCCAGGCCCTGTGTTAATCAGATGCATGGTTCCCAGGCCTGTGTCTCCTAAACCCTGGTGACCCATGCTCTAGAGACTCACACACCTTGAGTCTGCAATATCACAGACTTCCCATTCTCGAATCCACCATGCCCTGAAGCCCATCTGAGGTCCTTGATAACCCTGGCCCTCCACGGTTTCTGTTTTTTTTTTTTTCTTCTTGATCTTGGAGGAGTGTACCTGCTGACTTGGGGGAACCTTGGAAAGAAAGGAGAGGTGAATCTGCTGAGAAAGCCCAATTTACCTTAATGTCCTGAGATAGGAAACTTGTACTGGGGGAAGGTGGAGTCAGATTATCAGTTAGACCTCCCCTAGCACACCTAAGGGGGAGGGACTGTAGGAGGTGCTATCCAAGCTTCCAATAGCATATTTGGGTTTCTGATGAGGTATAGGTGCTCTCACGCTGGAAATAAAGAGCCATAGTCTTCTGTGTTGAGTTGGTTCAACAAGGGCCCACTTGAATCTCCTACCGGACCTCTCAGGCAGCTTTCTTGCTGCCCTGGGAGAAACAGAAGTGAGGAAGGGAGAAAGGGGGAAGGTCAGATCCCTAAATGTATTATTTAACTGCAAAGAGGATTCCTAGGTTGAAACGTTGGTTCTTTTTGTGTGTGTGTCATGGTTGCTAATATTGCATTGTCTCCTGGTCTTTTCTCCCGTTGTATCCCCCAAGGTTCTTTTTCATTTTTTTAGATTTTTTTTCTTTTTCTTGCAAGTTTTACCCCCTTTTTCTTTGCCCCCCTTTTCTCTTTTTTCCTTTTCTCTCTTTTTCTTCTTTTTTATTTTATTTTCTTTGTAAAATAGGTGCTACAGGGAGCACTTCACATTTGCTCTGCTTCCTCATCCTCCATTTCCTCTTTTCTGTGTGTATTGATTTTGGGCACCTACACTATCCCACTTCCCCTACATCTTTCTATCCTCCACCTATTGTTTCTCATACATTCCACCTCCCTGTCTTTGGCCCCAAATTGTCTGACTTCTTATTTCTAATACCTTTGTTCTGTTTTCTATCTTTTATCCACTCTTGATATTATTGTCTTTCTTTTCTCTTTCCCTCTCTCATGAAAACACTGGCTTTTTAATTCATACTATATTCCTCCCATTATTCAGTTGACTGTTTCATTATAGGTCCTCTACCTACTGCTATAACTCTACACAACTTACATGAGTCTAATATCCATTTTCCCAGATCTCACATTGTTGTTCTGTTAACATTTATTACCAATACTACTTTATACATTTTCCTTTCTTACACATTTTGCTTTCACTGGCCCTAATATTTTCCTTCAAAGTGAACTTAGCCAGCAACAAGAAAATAGAGCAAGAAGAACAAAGTGACAAAGAGAAGACATAATGCTTATGCATGAACAACTCATTAATCCCCAAGACTAGACAAAGAAGCTAAGGAACTGATTGAACCCATCAAGATAAAATGACGACCAGACAGCAACAAAAAATGAAACCAATAATCAGGAAAACATGGCTGAATCCAATGAACAAACTAAAAACCAGGAAGGGGAGCCGAACATCAGACGTGTAATCAATAAAGAAACAAAAACTTTGAACAGTATATTAGAGGAGCTGGATCTAATAGACATATACAGATCATTAAACCTGAATACAGCAGGATATACATTTTTCTCAAGTGCACATGGATCATTCTCCAAGATAGACCATATGGTAGGTCACAAAGAAAGGCTCAATGAGTTAAGAAAGACCAAAATCATACAAAAAAAATCTCTGACCACAGTGGAGTGAAGCTGGAAATCTGCAAGGGCCAGAGGCCCAGATTTCACACCAAGATATGGAAATTAAACAGCACACTCTTAGAAAAATAGTGGGTCAAGGAGGAAATCTCAAAAGAAATTAGTAACTACCTTGAAACTAATGAAAATGATAATACAACATACCAACACTTATGGGATGGAGCAAAAGCAGTACTGAGAGGGAAATTTATAACCATAAATTCTTACATCAAAAAAGAAGAAAGAGCAAAAATTGAAGAACTAACTGCACATTTGGAGGAATTAGTTAAAAAACTACAAAGTAACCCCACAGGAATAAGAAAGAAATAAATAACAAAGATAAAAGTGGAACTGAATGAAATAGAAAATAAGAAAGCACTTGAAAAGGTAAAAAACAAAACAAAACAAAAAAAGACCAAGAGATGGTTCTTTAAGAAGATCAATAAATTTGACAAAACCTTAGCTACACTAACAAAGAAAAAAAAAAGAGAAAAGATGCAAATACACAAAATAAGAAATGAGAAAGGAGACATCACCACTGACCCCACAGAAATAAAGACTATCATAAGTGGATACTTTGAAAAACTACATTCCAACAAAAATGACAATTCAGAGGAGATAGACAAATTCCTAGAAACATATAAGCAGCCTATATTGATGAAAGAAGAAATTGATGATCTCAAAACCAATCACAAGTAAAGAGATAGAATCAGTCATTAAAAACCTCCCAACTGAGAAGAGCCCAGGGTCAGACAGCTTCACCAGTGAATTCTACAAAATATTATGGAAAGAACTAATGCCAATCTTGCTGAAACTCTTCCAAAAAATCAAAACAGAAGGAGCATTACGTAACTCATTTTATGATGCCAACATTACCCTGTACCAAAACCAAACAAAGACACCACAAGAAAGGAAAATTACAGACCAATTTTTCTAATGAACTTACATGCAAAAATTCTCAACAAAATACTTGCTAACCATATTCAACAAAACATTAAATGAATTACACTCCGTGACCAAGTGGGATTAATTCTGGGTATGCAAGGATGGTTCAACATAAGAAAATCAATCAATGTAATACACCATATAAACAGATTGAAGGGAAAAAAAACACAAATGATTATATCTATAGATGCAGGAAAACATTTGACAAAATACAGCACACATTCTTGTAAAAACACTGCAAATGATTGGAATACAAGGAAATTTTCTGAACACGATAGAGTATATATGAAAAACGCACAGACAACATCGTTTACAATGGTGAAATCCTAAAATCCTTCCCTCTAAGATCAGGAACAAACAAGGTTGCCCACTATCACCTCTTCTATTTAACATTGTCTTAGAAGTACTTGCTTGAGTACTGAGGCAAGAACCAGATATAAAAGGCATTCAAATTGGAAAAGAAGAAGTCAAATTTTGTTATTTGCAGACGACATGATCCTATACATAGAAAACCCTGAGAGGTCTAAAACAAAGTTTCTAGAACTCATAAATGAGTTTAGTAAATTTGCAGTTATAAGATCAATGTGCAAAAATCAGTAGCATTTCTGTACACCAATAATGAGCAAGCTCAGGAGGAAATCAAGAAACAAATACCATTTACAATAGTAAATTAAAATATCAAATACCTAAGAATAAATTTAACTAAACATGTAAAAAAATTATACACAGAGAACTACACAACACTCCTCAAGGAACTCAAAGGAAACCTAAATAAATGGAAGAATATTCCTTGTTCATGGACAAGAAGACTAAATATTATTAAGATGTCTATCCTACAAAACTGATATACACATTCAATTCAATCCCAATAAAAATCAACACATCATTCTTTAAGGAACTAGAAAAACTAGCTATGAAATTTATTTGGAAAGGAAACAATCCCCGAATAGCCAAAGACATATTGAAAAAGAAAAACGAAATTGGAAGAATCACACTACCTGACTTCAAAACGTACTACAAAGGTACAGTAGTGAAAACAGCATGGTATTGGCACAAGGAGAGACACACAGACCAATGGAACCGAATTGAGAGTTCTGATATAGATACTCATATATATATTCATATAATATTCAATAAAGCCACCAAACCCTCTCAACTGGGAGAGAATGGCCTATTCAACAAATGGTGCCTGGAGAACTGGATAGCCATATGTAGAAGAATGAAAGAGGATTACCATCTCACACCTTATACAAAAATCAATCAGGATAGATCAAAGTCCTAAATATAAGAGCTAAGACCATAAAGACGTTGGAAATCAGTGTAGGGAAGCATCTACAGGACCTTGTAATAGGAAATGGCTTCATGAACTTCCCACCAAAAGCATGAGCAGCAAAAGAGCAAATAGATAAATGGGACTTCCTCAAAATTAAAGCCTTCTGCACCTCAAAGGAGTTTGTCAAGAAAGTGAAAAGAGAGCCTACACAATGGGAGAAAATATTTGGTAACCGTATATCTGATAGGAGACTTATAACCTGCATATATAAAGAACTCCTATATCTCGAAAATAAAAAGACAAACAACCCATTTTAAAAATGGGAAAAAGATGTAAACATACACTTCTCCAAGGAAGAAATACTAATGGCTAAAAAGCACATGAAAAAATGCTCCAAATCTCTAGCTATTACTGCAATGAGAGTCCATCTTACTCACATAAGGTTGGCAGCTATGAAAAAAACAGAAGAATACAAATGTTGGAGAGGATGTAGTGGAATAGGAACACTCATCCACTGCTGGTGGGAATGCAGAAGGATCCAGCCATTTTGGAGGACAGTTTGGTGGTTTCTCAACAAACCAGCCATAGATTTGCCATATGACCCAGCAATTCCCCTGCTGGGTGTATACCCAGTAGAATTGAAAACAAAGACACAAACCGATATATGCACACCAATGTTCATAGCTGCATTGTTCACTATTGCCAAAAGTCGGAATCAACCCAAATGCCCATCAACAGATGAGTGGATCAATAAAATGTGGTATATACATACAATGGAATACTACTCAGCTTTAAGAATGAATACACTGCAAACACACATGATAACATGGATGAATCTTGAGAACCTTATGTTGAGTGAAGCAATCCAGGCATTGACAGACAAATACTACATGACCTCAATGATATGAAATAAGTAAACCAAGCTGACTCAGAGAGCTGGAGACTGGATGATAGGCTTAAAGGAAATTGGAGGATAGAGGAAGGATATAAGCTGACACCTACATGGGTGAAATCTATGAGAAGCTGGAGGTAAGTATTTGTACAAGGAAGGGATAAAATGGGGTAATAAGGTTACCTTTGGGTGAGGCTTTGCGGGCTTGAGGGGGGGCTAGGGATGGGAGGATGGGTTCTATTGCCCAAGAAATTAGGGGGAAGGTGGGGGGAACATACGAACATAGGAGATTGTCAGGTATTTGGTTGAGAGTATAATGCTGAGAAAATTTTTAAAAATATATAATAAGGATTGTTACCTGTTTAAGATGCTTAAAGGGGATAATCCGGCACAGGACAGGCTCCTAGAGAGTGTGTGAGTGCTCATTTTTCCATAGTGGCTTTTATCATTGGATAGAGACCCATATAATGAGAGTGAAGCTAGACCCACATCCTGGGGAGGACTGAGGCTCTCGAATAGAGGGAATTGTATCTCTTGAGAGAAATGGTGGCTCCCAGTGCATTAGGGCAGTTGAGCATGTCAAGCCCTCAACACTGTTGCAAGTATCTCTGAACATGGCTCTTCAAGCAATGAATATTGACTGTCACTGTGGGCCCTAAGGGGAGGAGGAAAGAGATATTGAATAGATGGAATCAATGTAGATGTGTGGGCAATAGAAGTAAGTGTTCCACAAGTTTACACAAGGATGGATATAAGACATGTTAAATTACAACAAAAATATATAGGGGCTGATAGGCCAAAATGTAAATCATAATGTAAAACATAAGATAAATAAAAATTTAGACAATTATATAGTCTAAAATATAAACCACAATGTAAATCCAAATGCTACCTTGTTTGAAAGCTATTGTCTTAATATCTGTATGTCAATTTCAGTAAATATAGTATGAATAGGTAAAAAGCTTATTGCTGTGGAAGGGAATAGGGTTTTATGTTGGATATGTGGGAGTACTGTATATTGTATATATGAATTACTGTGATCTAAAACTTTTTTGAAGAAAAGCTTAATAATTAAAAGAAAAAGAAAAAGGAAGTTCATAGACACTGAGGAAAAGATGGAAGATGATGCCTTGCCAATTTGTATACAGGACAACACTTATTAGAGTGATGGAAGGCAGACCATCAAAAACAAAGCTTTTGCATTTTTAAATTTTTTGATGCCCCAATTTATTTTTACCTTAATTTTTCTAAATTAATATGTATTCTATATCTAACCTTTAAACTCATCACTATATTGCATTTTACTATTAATGGAACCTTGCAATATATTGAGCTTCATTTTTGAAGAAGTTTTGGGATCATAGAGAGGTTCAACAATGGCAGGGGATGAATACTGGTGTGGGATGTTATTGAGAGGGGACACATGGTTGGCAGGGAGTTCTACAGGGCATATTTCCAGGGTACATAAAAATGTTTGGATATTTTCATAGTGGTTACAATTAAAAACAACAACTTAGGGAGTACTGAGTTCCTGGCCAGGGGAGCTCTATCACAGTCCTTAAAGGAACAGCAACAATCCCCCAAGTGCAATGGCAAAGACCAAAAAAGAAGGAAGGTCCAACAATGAGCCCTTGATACTAATGACTATGCTTGTAAGCCTGTGCATCTGAAATAAGAACAAGGCCTAGAGCTGCAGGTTGCCTAAGAGTTACCTCCTGAGAGCCTCTGTGTTGCTCCAATGTGGCCAGTTTGAAAGCCAAACTCAGCATGTAAGTATGTTGCCTTCCTCCCAGCATGGGACATGACTCCCAGGGATGAGCCTCCCTGGCACTGAGGGATTACTACCAAGTACCAGCTGATGATGTAACTAGAAAATGACCTTGAATAAAAGGGTCAATTCAGACCAACAGAATATCTCAATCTACGTATAATACCAGGAGTTAAAAATGCTTTTTGACCTGAATAAAAGGGGGAAATGGAAAGGACAGATGAGTTCATATGGCTATGAGTCTCCAGAAAGTGGTGGAAGGTTATCAGAGGGGTAGCCCTTATGCACACCTGAACTGAGTCCCAGAGACAGATAAAGTAGATACAACCCCAGGTCCTGGTTCTTCTGAGGGCTACAGAGACCCACACATTCTATGGTCATGGAAGATGGAGTTCAGTTCCATGTCAGTTGGCCCTACTTTGGAGTTTGTGTTTCTGTGTGATGGAGCTGGACTCAGATGTGATCTTTGTCCACAATCTCCTCCTGTTACTTTTACCACAACTGTAGTTGGGGGTTAATATATATCCAGGGGACCTAAGTCACTGGACTGACCATGTGATAACCAGGCCCTGAGCCTCAACAAACTTGCAACTCCTCCTCTCAGGTTTATCGGACTTACCCCACTCAGCTATCATGGAGAGAAGAAGGTCAACCACCACACCAGTGAGCCAAGAGTGCCTACTACTGAAAGCAGAATTTCATCCAGCATCCATGTGGAATCTAAGCCCCTTCTTGATATAGATGTGGAGTGGACACAACCATTCCAAGGTCCACAGGATGGAGGAATAGAGTATGGATGAGAGTGGACTTACTGATGTTCTATTCATGAACTATTGTGATTAGTAATTGAAGAAAATGTGGCATTGTTGTGGAGAAAGTGACCATGGTGGCTGCTGGGATTAGGGAGTGGGGGGAAGAGATGTGATGTGGGGGCATTTTCAGGGGTTGGAGTTGTCCTGGGTAGTGCTGCAGGGACAGTTACCAGACATTGTGTATCCTCCCATGGCCCACTGGGTGGACTGTTGGAGTGTGCGGTATGGTATGGACCATTGACCATGAGGTGCAGCGGTGCTCAGAGATGTATTCACCAAATACAATGAATGTCTCATGATGATGGAGGAGATTGTTGTTATGGGGGTAGGAGTGGGGTGAGGGGGGTGGGGGCATATGTGGATCTCATATTTTTTGAATGTAGCATTAAAAAAATAGATAAAGACCAAAAAATGAAAAAAAATGAATATGCTCCATCAAAAAAAAATGCACTTGAAAGAATGCTCAACATTACTAGCTTTTTGGGAAATGCAAATCAAAACTACAATGAGCTATCTTCTTATACCCATTCGACTGGCAGCTATTAAAAAATAGAGGACTACAAATGATGGAGAGGATTTGGAGGAATGGGAACACTCATATTCTCCTGGTGGGAATGTAGCATAGTGTAGTCATTGTGGAAGACATTTTGGTATTTCTATAGAACTGTCATATGATCCAGCTATCTTAAGTGTTGGGGATATACCCAATAACTGAAAGCAGGTATAACATGAACAGATATATGCTCAGGACAGACATATGTTCAGAGTGGTATTATTCACTATTGCCAAATCCATCAACCAATGGATATAGAAACTGTGGTATAAATATACAATGGAATATGACTCATTTGTAAGGAATGCAGTATTAACACATGGGATAACATGGATGAATCTTGAAGACCTTATGTTGTGTGAAGCTAGCTGGGTACTGAAGGACAAATATTATATGATCTCACTGATATGAATTAAGGAAACTGAGTAGACTCACAGAGATAGAGTCTGGAATATAGGTTTATAGGAGACAGAAAGGCAGAAGACGGTTGTGAGCCAGTGACCATATGGGCAAAAACTATGATAAGATGGAAGTGTGTAGTTGTGCAATGGATGAGCATGACAGTGCTGTAGTGATACTATTAGGTTGGGTAGTACTGGTTTGTGAGGGCTAGGGTGGGAGGGTGGGTGGAATTTTCCATGGAACTGGGGGGAGGGCTGGGAGATGGACCAGGGAAACACTTGGGATTTGCTGGTACATGGTTCAAAGTACAATGTTCGGAATGTTCTTTTGGCAATATGGCAGGGGAGGGTTACTGGTTTGGGGTGTTGGATATGGGATAGGGTTCAAATGGTTCAGGATTCTAGGGAGCGTGTGAGTGTCCATCTTAAAGTGTGCTGTGCAAGTGAGTGGAGACCCACATAATGAGGAGGAAGGTGTTGGACTCCCATCCTGAGGAGTCCTGCTATGTTCTTAAATTGAAGGGCAGGAGTCTCTCGAGAGCATAGGCAGTGCCTAATAGGGGAGGACAGGCTAGTATGTCATACCCTCAATGTTGTTGCAAATAACTATGAATCTTGTTCTTCAGGGAGTAAAGCTTGGTGGTTGTCATGGGTCCCCAGGGAAAGGAGAGGGAGGAATAGAATAAATGGAACATGGGGCATTTTGGGGGCAATGCAAGTGTTCTACATGATCTTGCAATGATGGATACAGGACATGTTAAATTTCATCCAAATTTATAAGTGTGTGGTCCAAAAGGTAAACCATAATGTAAATCACTCTCCACAGTTAGTAGCAATATATCAATATTTATACATCCATTGTAACAAATATTCCATCCATTTGTAAAATGTTATTAATTGGGGAAAGGGAGAAAGGTGGAGGATATTGGGTATATGAGAATCCCCTCTATTCTGTACAGAACTTTTCTGTAACCCAAAGCTTATTTGAAGGCAAAATTTTAAAAAAAAGTAAGACACTGGGGGAATAAATGGAATAAAATATCATTGTACATACAAGATAACAGATCTTACAGTGATGAAAGGCCTAAGGTCAAAAAACTTTCTAATTTTATATTTTAAATTATTTTTTATTATTCCAAAATTTTAAAAATGTTTGTTTTTTATTTGTTATTTTTACAACTACTTTTATTATTTCATTTTCTTATTAATTGTATTTTGGTTATTTTTTTAGATTTATGGGTTTTTTTTCCAAGGATCTATGGTTTTATACGAGATCTACGGTTTTATACAAGGAAATTGTATTTCTATTTGCTAACAGTGAACTGTTAAATTAAAAGCTATAAAAATTAATATTTACAGTAGCAACACAAAACAATAAATACTTAAGGATTAACCTGAAATAAAAATGTGAAGACATGTATACTGAAAACCATAAAAAAAATTGAGAGATTTCAGAGTATTTTATATAATTTGAAACACAAACTGGGTTCACAGTTGGGAAATATTAATTTTTTTGAAATGCCTTTTTTTTTTCAAACTTATTGTACAATTTAACATCAATCCCAATCAAAATCCCAACATAGCTTTTTAGACGCTATTGATGAATTGTTCCTAAAATTCATGTAGAAATACCACAAGAGGAAAAAATAAAAGCAAAAATATAAAAGAAAACTATATTTGTTAAAACACATTTGAAAAATAAAAAAGTTAGAGGAGAAAAATACCTGATTCAAGACTTACAAAATTGGAGTAATCAAGCTAGCATGGTATTGGTGGAAAGAGAAACAGAACAATGAACCATAAAAAGTCCTGAAATCAATCCTGTGTGTGTGTATATAAATGACTTTAAAATTTTTTATTTTTCTATTTTTAAAAAAATACATAGATCACAAACAATGTTACATTAAAAAATATAAGAGGTTCCCAAATGCCCTATCCCCAACACTCCCCAGTCCTCCCACATCAACAAGTTCTTTCATTAGTGTGGTAGATATATGCTTTTATGATTTGATATATCCTTCCTTCAAATTCCTTTTGGGGAAGTGGATGTGGCTCAAGTGGTTGAAAGCCCACCCCCCACATGGAAGGTCCTGGGTTTGGTACCTGGTATCTCCTGAAAAATCAATAACAAAAAAACCCCACAAAAACATAAACAAAAAAGGAATTTGAAAAAAAAACACAGCAAAACAAAACAAAACAAAACAAAAAACAACACAGGGAAGCTGATGTACCTCAGTGGTTTAGTACTAGCTTCTAACATGAAAGTCCTGGGTTCAATTTCTGGACCTCAGTACCTCAACAAAAATTCCTTTTGTTTTATTTTACTGTTCTTTTTTCTAAGTTCTTGAGATAAAAGCTTAGCTTAACAAATCTTTTTTTTTCCCCCATTAGTAACATCTTTATTTATTTATTTTTCTTTTTTTAATTGATTTTGTAAAAATATTACATTAAAAAAACAATATGAGGTCCCATTCAACCCCACCACTCCCCCCCCCCCCCCCCAACAACACTCACTCCCATCATCATGATACATCCATTGCATTTGGTAAGTACATCTCTGGGTATCTCTGCATCTCATGATCAATGGTCCACATCATGGCCCATACTCTCCCACATTCCATCCAGTGGGCCCTGGGAGGATTTACAATGTTCAGTGATTGCCCCTTCAGCACTATCCAGGGCAACTCTAAGTCCCAAAGGCGCCTCCACATCTCATCTCTTCCTGCTATTCCCCATACCCATATCAGCCACCATGTCCACTTTTCCCACTCCACTCCAATGCCACCTTTTCTCTGTGGACCTTGGATTGGTTATGTCTGTGGCATCTCTATGTCAAGAGGTGGCTCAGATTCCACATGGATAGTGGATGCAATCCTCCTGCTTTCAGTTGTAGGCACTCTAGGCTCCATGGTGTGGTGGTTGTCCTTCTTCAACTCCATCTTAGCTGAGTGAGGTGAGTCCAATAAATCAGATTGTAGGAGCTGAAGTCTGTTGAGGCTCAGGGCCTGGCTATCATATTGTCAGTCCAGAGATTCAAATCCCCTAAATATATCTTAAACCCCAACACCAACTACAATTCCAGTAAAGTACCATGAAAGTCTAATGAAAAGAGATCCCATCTGAATCCAGTTTCATCATGCAGAAACACCAGTTCCAAAGAAGGGCCATCTGACATGGCAGTGAACCCCATCTGCCATGACCATATAGCCCGTGGGTCTCTTTAGCCCTCAAAGGAACCAATACCTGGGGTTGTATCTACTTCATCTGTCTCTTAGATTCTGCTCAGTTGTGCATAAGGGCAATCCTTCTGACAGCCTCCAGACTCTTTTTCAGAGACTCGTAGCCATATAAACTCATTTCTCCTTTCCATTTCCCCCTTACATTAGGTCAAACAGCATTTTAAAGTCATGTTATTATATGTAGACAGGGATATTCTGCTAGATCCGCATTGATCCTTCAATTCAAGGTCATTTTCCAGTTGCATCATCAGTTGGTACTTGATAGTGATCCCTCGGTGCCAGGGAGGCTCATCCCCGGGTGTCATGTCCGACACTGGGGGGAAGGCATTGCATTTACATGAGCTTAACAAATCTTAACATTTCTTCCTCTCTCATGTCCACATCTAAGATTATATATATTTCCTCTAATAACTCCTTTAGTTTTACTGTAAAAGTTTCATAGTTAGTATTTGCATTATCATTCAGTTTAAAATAATTTCTAATTGCCATTATGATTATTTAATCAATGACTTATTTATAAGAGATTTTTTACATTTCCAGTAATGTGGAAATACATATTATTACAATTTTGTTTTTGATTTCTAACTTAATAACATTGGGATCAGAGAATATATTTTATTTGATTTCAGTCCTTTGACATACATTGAAATTTCCTTTATGGTACAGTATATGGTAAAAATACTTGACATGTTCCATGTGTGCTCAAATAAAAATTGTATTTTTGGAGGCAGTGGTGTATTTTTGGAGGTATCTGTGGTGTTTGAGCAATATTTTTACCATTTTTTTCTACATATCTTAGATAGCCTTAATGGTTTACTTGTATGCTACATTGGTTACTATAAAAGGTGATATAGAGATTGTATGAACATCATCATCCCAGGGTCCAGAGGATGGAGGAATAAAATATGAATTAGAATGGACTTACTGATATTCTACTATAGAACTATTGTGACTCTAAGCAATTGAAGAAGTTGTAGCATTGATGTGGAGACAGTGGCCATGGCAGTTGCTGAGGGCAGGGAGAGGGAAGAAGAGCTGTGATGTGGGGGCATTTTCAGGACTTGGAGTTGTCCTAAATGATATTGCAGGAACAGATGCTGGACATTATATATCCTTCCATAACCCACTAAATGTATTGGGGGAGAGTGCAAACTACAATGTAAACTATTATCTGTGTGGTGCAGCAGTGCTCCAAAATGTAGTCACCAAATGCAATGAATGCACCACAATGATGAAAGAGGTTGCAGATATAGGAAGAGTGGGGTGGCAGGGGTATGTGGGAAATTCTTATATTTTTTAAGGTAACGCATTTTGTAATCTATGTATCTTCAAGAAAATACAATTTAAAAAAAATGATGGGTTGGGGTGGGCAATGAGGTATATGGGAACCTCTTATGTTTTTTAATGTAATGTTTTGTGTGATCTATTAACTTTTAAAAAGATAATTAAAAATTAAGTTAAATTAAAAAAATAAATGAATAAAAGACAAAATTATAGACCTATAATGGCTATAATTTTAGAATCAAAGAATCTCACAGCTCAAAGAAACAGTATAGATGATCTTAGACTTCCCAGGAATGTGGTTAAGACTTACCCAGGGGCAGACAACACATAAAATCACATCACATAATCTAACACTTCAGTCAATTGCAACATGGACATCTACATTGGCTCAAATAGAAGACATTCTTTTGACAACTAGGAAAATTTGAATATGGAATGGATATATAATAGAATTATTGTTAATTGTCTTACATGTAATAAAGTGTTTTCACTGTGTTTAAAAAAATAAATAAAAAGAAAATGTGTGACAAAATTATCCTTTATGAATGTGGATTTGTCTAGGACTTTCTGGTCAGTTTTTGCCTTATATATTTTGAGGCTCTGTAGTCATAAGCATACATGTTTCAATTGTTATATCTTCTTGGTAGATTTAACATTTGTTCATTTTGAAATGCTCCCACTTATGAGTATCAGTTGTAACTTATATATAATTTTTATGTTGAGTTATGATGGTCAATTTTCTGTGTCATTCAAATATTAATTAATCTAGGTGTTGCTGTGAAGGAATTTTGTAAATGTGATTAAAGTATACAGTTAGTATACTTTAAGGAAGGATGATTATCCTTGTAATCTGGGTAGACTTGATTCAACCATTGAAAGACTTAAGAATTTAAGGATTGCAGTGGCAGCTCCTGCTGGAGGGTCCCAGCTTGCCCTTCTTGGTGGCTTTGGAGGTGCTGAGCCAGCCCCACAGCATGTCCACCAGCACCTTGTAATAAATCTCAATATATGTGTTTGTATCTTAGTAGTTCTGTTAGAAAGAAAGCTGTACCTATAAGAGAACAAAAGCTTACCCAATTATGGAGAAGAAAAGACTTTTATAAATGATCTTGCAAGAATGGGCCCATGACCTGGATAAAATGACCAGTGTGCCAAACAAGAAACAACAAAATTTAAACCCTAAAACTAACATGCATATCCCTCCCCAGTTCCCCATTGATTGGGTACTTCAGGGATTACAGCCTATGGGAGAGGTCTAATTAACTTATGTGGGTTCCCAGTCTCCATTGCCACTCTCATTCCTTACGTTCTGGTGGCTTGGTGCTGATTTCAAACCTCTCACCACTTCAAATTTGGAGCTGCCCTCACATTTAGAGCCACCTTCACTTCAGTCCTACCTTCACTTTGGCACCACTTTCAAGCTTTGGTGCCAAAATCACTAGAGACCCTTTACCTCCCTCCTTCGAATGCAAAGCTGGCTTTACCTTCACCTTTAAGTGAAAGCTAAGCTTAACCCTTTCCTTACAAATTCTCCCCTTTCTTTTGACTCTTTTTAGTTTTCACAATTTAGTTTCTCATATCTGCCTAGAGCCTCCTCACATTCTTCATCCCAGAGATCTTCGCTTTAAGGATGTAAAAGTTGTTTTGTTTGTACTGTATGGACATCTGTATGGTTAGAGCCATTTCAATAAGTTTTTGAGCGAACCCTCAGGCACATAGGATGATGCAACATCCAACTGCTGTGGGTAATCCAGTTACAATGATAAGGAGTCAGGACAGACAGTGCCACTCTTCCTATTTTCAAACTAGCTCTCTAACCATCCCGTAAGTGGGTTATCAATGCCAGGATTTTCTGCCAACTCTTGAGAAAAAGCTGTTAAGCCTCGCAAGGCTTTGGAGATAGTTCCCTCTGGGGCTGTATTATTGGGGATGAACATACAGTAACTACCTCCAATCATAATACAGACTCCTCCTTTTTCTACTGGCATCATATCTAGGGCTATCTATTTTCCCATACCATTCAGCTAGTAGCATCCAACTCTTCTGGTATTCCCTTAATTGTGTTTCTGATAAATCTTTGTTGATTTTAATATAAATAATTAATCCAATCCACGTTTTTAACAGTAACCCACCAGAACAAGAAGGACTCAAATCCTACAACCACCTGATTTCTAGATTTAAATTCTCTTGGGACTCCCTGGGAAACTCCTATATTATCTAGATAAATTCAATCATCAAAGGAACCAGTAGAAACTTCTTTACTTTCTCTTTCCCTGGTTTTTGTGACCTTCCTCTTTCTCAAATGCCAGGGCAAATGGGATGGCCTATTGAACCAGAGCACAGGTTCCTCCCTATTCTCAGGTAACACCAGTTGGAGGACACCCTTTCCACAGAACCACCAAAGATCTGCTTGGCCTATGGCCAAACTTGAGAAATTGCCAGTACTATCCTCACTCATGTTCCATACTTGTGTACACAAGGCCATGGTCCCAAGGTACTGGAGCTCTTTCACTCATCTAGAGAGACAGGTAGAGTGACTTCCAGGACCAAGGTGGGAAGCCAGTATGGCTTTGATGTTTCCATTTTGGACAGGAGGGAAGAGAGAGGACAATGTTCTACAATTTTCACCAGGAGTAGCATCCTGGAAGAGGAGCACCATGCACCTAAGCTCCCTTTCATGATCTAATGGAAAGGGCATGATATGAGCAGTGGGCAGGCTTGTTGTGAAAGCCTAACTGTTACTTTTATTCAGATTGTGGACAGTTTTTTTGATCCAATCTACCCAGGCATTTGCATCCCTATATCCTATCTCTGTTTCTATGGTTTGCTTTAGATCTTCTGCCTTAAGTATCCAGACTGCTTTCGGATCATTCTGAGTTGCAAAAATGGCCTTTGATTGGTTTTCCCTTGGTATCTCTGAAGAATTAGCTGGAGGGAGTGTTGTTGATGTCATATCCACAGGGGGAGGAAGGACTCAGATATGGAACCTCCCCAGAGGTCCCACCCCATTCCATTGACTTTGTTGGGGAAAGAATAATGGTTGTTGTTGCAAAATCTGTCTGCCTTTCTAATGGTTATTACCACCAGGTTGCACTGGAGATTTTTGCAGTCTGATGGGGTATCACCTTTATAAAAGTATATTTTGTCTTCCACTGGTGTCCAGTGAGTATGGTCTCTGCCATTTCCAGTGGTCCACCCCTTGTATTCAGTAGTCCACACCACATGGTACCAATCAACACAAGGGAGAATGTGGAGATAACTTCTTGGTGTCTCCAGGCATAGATATTTGTTTTGCCCACTAGCCACCAGTGATATTATAAATTCCCACAATCGATCACCACACAGTTTGGGACTCCAGGTCTTTGGTTACATTTACAATCAATTTAACATGGCTTGTCATGTCCTGAATCTGTAACATCATAGTAATTATAATTATTCTCATTCTGATACAGAATCTTAAATCCTTCACCTGTCAGTCTTCCAAGGCACTAGACACAGTGGGTACAGGTGATAGCCTACCCTCTAAATGGAGGGGTATCTTCCTACAAAGTACACTGATAGAGAGTCTGATCAGTCCCACCATTTTTCCTAAATGCCTTCACAACTATAATCTTTTCAGAGTAATCTTTAAGGGATCTGAGGTCAGAGTTATTTCCCAGGACCCAAATGGTGTTGTTGGGTACTTACTGTTTGGTTTCAGGTACTGGTCCTTTTATTGGGCCCAGCATCTTTATGCTGTTTGGAGTGCAGTTTCAGTTGTCACCAACACTTAATAGGGTCCTTCCCAGGTTGGTTGAAGTTTGGACTCCTCCCACAACTTGATTAGGACACAGTTGCTGGGTTGGTGTTGATGGACAGTGAATTCAAGATTCGGGGTCTGGACCAGCACACCTTGATGCCTGAGGGATTACCAAGTAGAGGGCAAAACCAGTATATAATTCTTAATGAAGCAATCCTTCAGCTCCAAGGAAGGGAGTTTTCCGTTCCTTCTAGGAAAAGGCAAGCCAAAAGCATTTCATATGAAGACATTCCCAGTTCCTTCCTAGGGGCATTTCTAATCCTCAGCAGGGCTATGGGTAAGCACTTAATCCTGGGTACTTTGTTTCTAAGACCAACTTAGAAAGATGCTCCTTTAAAGTCTGATTCATTCCCTCCACTCTCCCTGAAGATGGTGGGTGCCAAGGTGTATGGAAGTTCCATGTTGCACCCAGGCTTCACATAGTATTCTGCAGTACATGTGAGGTAAATTGGCTACCATTGTTTTAGTCTATAATTTCCACTAACCTGAAATAAGGAGTGATTTGTTCAAGGTTATTTTAGAAGTTCCTGATGCTGTAGCTGAAGTCAGAGGATATGCATCCATCCATCTGATAAGATGGTCTACAATAACCAGAACATACTTTAACCAACCCATTGGGGGCATTTCAGTGTAATCAAACTGAATGTTCTGGAATGGCCTGAAGGTTGGCTCCCTTCCCCCTTGCTCTTGTTTCCTTAAGACTTTCTTGTTGATCTTTCATCAAATTGTACATTGTTCAATTACTTGTTTAGCTACAGTATAAAGGCCCACACATCCAAAATACTTAAGAACTAGATCACACATGGCCTGTACGCCCCAGTGACTCCCTTCGTGTAAAACTGCTAGTACCCCTATCATTATTTGCTTGTTCAACACTTGCCTGCCATCTGGGAGTTGCCACCTCCCTTGATCATCTGGAGTCACTCCTAACTGCTCCAGCTAATTCACCTCCTTTTCAGAGAATGTGGGGACCCCAAACTTTTTGGGAGTGGAGGGTATCAGGACCATCAACTTCAAAAGGGAACTAAGGGAGTCTTCCCTAGCCTCTTCATCTGCCAACCTATTGCCCTTTGCCTCAAACATATGACCTTTCTGATGTCCATTTACATGCACCACTGATATTTCCCTGGGTAAGAGTAGATTGGCCAATTCTTGTTTAATTAATTTCCCATGGACTAGACCTTTTCCTTTGCTGTTAATCAGTCCTCTCCCCAAATTTTCCCAAAGTTGTGGACTATGCCAAAGGCATACTTAGAGTCAGTGTAGACTGTTCCTTCCCTTTTCTTTAATAATTTGAGGGCTTGATTTAATGCATAAATTCACAAGTTTGAGTTGACCAGTCATTGGGCAATTGGTAAGTTTCTTTCACCTCACAAGTTAGTCCATCTAGAATTGCATAGCCATTATGCATCTTTCCTTCTAGGAACCTAGAGGCCCTGTCTATGAATAATTTTTCCCCTGGTTGCAGGGGAAGATCCCCTAGGTCAGACCAGCCTTGGGTCTGGTACTCAATCAGGTCTAAACCATCATGCTCGGGAGCCTGCATTAGGTAAGATTCCTTCCAAAGGAAGGAAGCTGGGTTTAGGCTATGGTCTGTTGTCAATATAAAGTCATTTTTTTCCCATCAGGATAGCCTCATACTTCAAAATTAGGGAGTCAGTCAGTCACCTTTCCACTCTTTGAGACAAAAAAATCCTGAACAGATGAGGGGCGCTAAGGACTAAGACTCCTCCAAAAGTCAGCTTCCTGTTTTCTTCTACCAGGAAAGCAGTTGCCACCACACCTTGAATGCATCCAGGCCATCCCCTGGAGACAGGATCTAGGATTTTTGAAAGGAAGGCTATATGTTTCCCTTGACCTCCCCAGATTTGGGTCAGAAGCCCCAAGGCTATCCCTTTATCTGCTATAACAAACAGGTGGAAAGGTTTCTCAAGGGAAGGGAGGGCTAGAACAGGGGCCTGCACCAATGCCCATTTGAGCCCCCCTAAAGCCTTTATTTCCCCTTCTTTCCATTCTAATTTGTCAGGCTTTTCCTCCATCAATTTTTGATATAATGCAGAAAAGCCTATCTATAATCTCCAATACCTCACCAATCCCTAGAATATCTTTAGTTCTCTTTTTATCTGAGGATGAGGCAATTCAATTATGGCCTGAATTCTGTCCAGATTTTCCTACCTCCTTCCCTCACTGATGAGATGGCCCAGATATTTGACTTCCTTTTCTAGAAATTGTAGCTTAATTTGGATATCCTTAACACTAGCTGCCTCCTTCCAGTGAAGGGATACTCCCATTCAAATGCAAACAGGTCTCTGCTCTCTGGGTCAATGGGACAGGCCCAAAAAAGCATCTTTCTGACCTACTATACTAAACTATTTATGATAACAAGGAATCTTACTGAGGAGGTTGTAAGGGTTAGGGACTACAGAGGGCTGAACCTGGATAATTCAGTTGATGGCCCTTAGGTTCTGTACCATCCTCCAGCTACTATGCAATTTCTGGTGGGTAAGATAGGAGAATTTAAGGGGGATATACAGTTTTCTGAGAGTCCATCCTGAAGAAGATCCTCAATGATGGGTTGGAGTCTCTGCCTCCCCTTTAGGGAAATGCAATATTTTTTTCTGACAATTTCCCCTTCCTCATTCAATTTGATTTTAACAGGGGGAACCTGTAGCCCCCCAGTTGTTCCATTCTTCACCCATACTTTCTCCTTGATGTCCTTATCATCTTCCTCAGTGAGTAGGGCTAAAGCAACTTCTGTCTCTCCCTCTCTTATTTCCAAATCCAGCTGCCTGTGTACTATCAGGTCCCTTCTAGCATGTTCAATATCCCTCTTTATATGATCTAGAAAAGATACCACCACAATCATCAAGCATGTATCTAGAATTCTTATTACTTATTTGGTACAGTAGTTAATACTAATTAATGTACTAAAGAATGCATAAGTTTCTTTTTGAGTTGTAGTTAATAAATCCAAGCTCCAGGCTTGCAACACCATACAAGCTGCCTCTACATGGGAGCAGGCCACAATGCCAACTATGCTCAAGCTCCACTCACAGCTCCCTGGCAATCACTGGTCCCCCTAGCACATCCCCCACACAACCAGCATGCTGCAGCAATGCTGATCCCAGAGAGAAGCTGGAAAGTTAGGCTGCAGTATTCCACCAACCTAGTGTACCTTGCCCCCAAGTACCATGGAGCTTTTTACATTTAGATTTCCTCCATGACATCAACCAACAAGTACTTTACTGCAGCAATACAGATGCCCAATGGAATCAAAATTCTATTCCCTTACCACCACTTGAACATGCAGACTGAGGCAGCCCCTGACAGCACTCCTGCCATGAAGTCACTCTTTGTCACTAAAACCAATTCAGTTTCTATTCAACAACACCTTCCTGAAATTAGCCATTCACATATCTTGGCATAAACACTGATTCTACAAACTCCCCATAACCATTCATAACCACATAGACAACAGCCACCCTTTCTCAGGACAGACCCCAACCTCAAAGAACACACTCCCCCACTCAATACCACCTTCACCAACATGCCACATGCATGCAAGCTTTGCCACACACACTTTCACTCCAGTCTCATGAAAACCAGCCTTCCTATCCCAGGAACAAAACACACAGTCCCTCAAACAAGCCCATCGAATCCCAGTCAGCACTCCCACAGACCCCACTTCTATAGCTACCCGAATATCATATCCCTCCTTCTGTTCTGTGAAAAACATTAACTACTCATCTTAATTTAGGTGTTTCAAAGATTTCTGTGCTTTATGTATCAATATAAGTGCTTATTTAATTTCTAGCCATTTGAAGAGAACTCTTTTAAGAATTTTCATTTGTCCATTTTAATATTACTGTCCAGAGGTATTAAAACATACACTGAACAGTTAAACACTAAAATAATTATGAAAGCAAGTTTGGCATACAGCTGATCCTCATCTGCCCTATAATTTGTCCAGAATACATTGGAGGGTCATTTTTTTGGTCCCTTTCCCTTGGCCCAATCACTATAGGTCCAATGTTTGAACATACTCCATAATGGACTATCAGGAGGAATGTCCCCAGGGAACCCTACAGATACATCTTTCCCCTTTTCCTGACTGGCTGACTGTCCCTATTCCCCATTCTGAGTCTTTTCTGGGTTTCTTTCAAGCTCAAACTCATCAGAATTTCCCAACCTCCAAGGCAATACTTAATAGTCCTTTTTGTACCTTAGTCCATGCACAGAGTCAACTGATCCCTGAGAGGCAGGTTTTTCCTTCCCCTTTTCTCATCCTCCATAAGCAGACATAAATACCTCATCTTGGGTCCTTCCAGCTGTCAAAGGCAGGCCCCCAACAGTGGAGTCCAAGACCACTCAATCAGCAGGGCATGCCTTCCCCTCATCCACCCTGGGGGGCCCCCTCTGAAGCTTTGTATCCTGGATGAGCCCCCAAAATTGTTAGAAAGAAGGTTGTACCTGTAAGAGAACAAAAGCTAACCCAATTGTGGAGAAGAAAAGAATTTTATTAATGATCTTGCAAGAACACACACATGACCTAGATAAATGGCTGGCATGCCAATCTACAAGAAACAATGTTTACACCCTAAGACTAATACACAGGTCCCTCCCCTGTTCTCCACTGATTGGGTACTTCAGGGGTTACCACCTATCTGGGAGGTCTAACTAACTTACGTGGGCTCCTATTCACAACTGGAAATCCCATGTCCTAAAGTCTAGCAGCTTGGTGCCACTTTCAAACGTGGTGCTGCCCCTTACATTTGGCAACACCTTCTTTGGTGCCACTTTCACTTTGATGCCACTGATGGATATAGGATAACAGAATACCTGAAAGTAACTTATTTCTGTTCCTGTTACTAGGATATGAAGGAAAGAATTCTGTGTAAATTAGAAGGTAATGAGATTCAACCCTGTCTTGGTGACAAATTCTGCTTTTGGTGGTCAAGAACATCCTTTTGAAGCCATGAAGTATGAAAACCATCTTAATCAGTTGTCCAGACATGTGCAGAAAAGCCCCTTGCTGTCCTCACTTCAACTTGCTTAATTAACATAGTAAAATTTGAACCCAGGGGTGGAGTTATCTGCCCCTTTCTTGATCATGCAATGTATGTACAAGTGTGATTTCCTAAACATACTTATAATACAATTATGTAATCAGCTATGTGTATTCATCCATATGCATAAAAAGTAATGCATAATCAAAGCAAATATTAAGTGATAACTTAGGTATTTAAGCAAGAGGAAAACTGAAGCACAGGGAGTTGGGTCTAAGTCCCTTTAGACTGACCTTGGCTCCTTAACTCTACAGATATAATAAATATGAATTTCCCTAACTCTCACGTTGAAATTTACTTCATGCCATCTCTGGTTATCTATAAAGGCCCTGCCTCAAGGCCTAACACTGTTGAGAATTAGCAGAGCATGACCTTGCAGGAGACTATCTACTGGACCATTCCTGACTCCCACTTCTGTAAATTTGCCTGCAAGAGCATGACCTTATAAGAGACTAACAGATCACTCCTGCCTTCTGCTTCTATAACTCCATTGCAAGAACATGACCTTGCAAGAAACTATCTAATTGATCACTCTTGCTTTCCACTCTGTAACCCTGCTTGCACATTCCAGTAGAAAATTTGCCTGCCAGCCTAGCAATGCATTAGCCAATGAGCGAGAACCATGCCAAATGTACATAAGACCCTATATAAACCTGTGAAATCTGTAAGACAGGGCTCAGAATTCAGAGACTGATTCTCCTCTGGACCTGCACATAATAAAATTGTTCTTCTGCCTCTCCAAGTGCTGTTTGGGTTTCTCTGCCACTCAGGTCTTCTGGCTTTGCTGCAACAACACCACTTTCAAACTTAGCTCCAAAACTGCTAGAGCCACTTTTCCATCTTCTTCAACTTTTGAAGTTCTTTTTAGCTAAGATGTGAACCACCTGGATGAGGTTGGGTCCTTATCCAGCTGACTGGGGTCCTTTAGAGGCAGAGGAAATTCAGACAGAGCCAGGGAAAGCCACAGGGAGAAGCCAAAGCTGGAAATGAACAGAACCCAGAGGAGGAAGGAGAGGACATCGCCATGTACCACAAGGCAGGGACACAAACCAAGGGGCAAGCAATCACAGAATGCCACAGGTTTTAGGAAGAAAGCATTGCCTTGTTGATGCCTCAGTTTTCTACTTCTCCTAGCCTCAAAGCCATGAGGCAGTAAATTTCCGTCATTTAAGCCAATCCAGTCTGTGGTATTTCTCAGCCTGGAAAACCAAGAAAACTGTAAAGACATTCACACACTGTCACTTGTAATTTAATTATTATGTATATGCCCAAGAGGAACCTCTGCATAGGAACACAATGAGGTGTTAATGAGAATGCTCAGGACAGCTCACCTGGAGTCAATCTAAATGCACAGCAGCAGGAAAGACAAATGAAGTGTGCTGTAACTACAAACTGACATGTTATTAAATGGTAGTAAAATTAATGAACTACAGCTACATATAACAATAGGGATGAATCTTCCAGGAAGTTCCAGTGGAAAAACCAAGATGCCTAAGAGTGTTTTGGGCATAACATTCTTGTTAGAAAGTCACTAAATAAGCTAATGCAATCAATATATTGTTTAGGTAGAATGATATGAGTTGTAGCCAAAAAATCCAAAGAGTGATAAACAGAATTCAAATATGGGATGGACATAGATAGAGAGATTAGAAATAAGTACAGTGTTCATGGAAATTATTGTCAGCATTCGTGGTTTTATAGTATATTACAAATGAAAAAATGGAGAAATGAAAGAGAAGAGGGCCACAAGGACAGCAAGCCCTGGTACTGATTTAATAGACCTGAGGTGAATTAAATGATCATATGTTCCTAGGAGAGGACAAGGACAGGGGCAACTAGGGTGGTGAGCAGGGCCCTATGTCAACCTGGCCCTTGCTCTTGTGAGTCCCTAGTATGAGATCCAGGCCTGGATCTGCAGCTCTGACCTGGTGAACCTATAGGATGGGGATGCACCCTGGCCTTATAGGGACAGAGAGAGCAGGGAGTGACAACCTCTACTTGGAGACGTCACAGGGAATGGATAGAATTCACTCAGTATCTTAAAGGACAGGCATGATTTTTCCCAGTGGACCCAGGCCCTGAGTGGTAAATCCAGAAGAGAGTTACACAGAGCAGAGCAAGATCTGTTGGGGACAAATGAGAACAAGGAGCCCGGAGCAGATCCTGAACATGGAGGGGGAGGAACAGGTTGGAGAGGAGCAGAACTGTCACCTAGGACCTGACACACCTGCCAACGGATTTGATTCAGCTCCAAGCAATCGGTTCAAGCAGAGCAGTCCATGGCATGGAGAGATGAGACAATAACTATGTCCGAATGATGTGGCAACAAAATGAGGTGGGTCAGGCATCCAGAAGAGGGATGACAAGGTGCCCAGGAGGGTGGGGCAAGGCCAGGGAAGGAGCCCAGTCTGAGGACTCCAGAAGTGGGACTCGTGTGTGAAGGACATGGAGCACTGGGTGCTACCAGGGAAACCAATGGCCCCTGTGAGTGACCGTGATGAAGGGGAGGCATCCCCAGAACTCACCCGGGAGCCAGAACCCCCTACTGCGTTCCCATTCTTTGCAGCTCCTGCCATCCAAGCTGCTTTCCTCCTGCATGTCATCAGCCCGAGGTGCACAGCTTGGTGCTGCAGCTCCTTTTGTCATTCTGACCTGGTGGAGACTGAAGCACCCACAGGGCTTTGAGGCTGCCCTAGATGTATATTCACTGTGTGGTCGCCCTGGGGTTGGAACCTCAAATTGCAATGCTCTGACTGGTTAATCATTGGGTCTGTGCAAAAGCATTGTTTAGGGTTTGGAGACTAGATTAGCATTTTATGTTAATGAGGCATGCTAACTAGGAGGAGGCATTGACTGGCTGATTATTAATTAGGATAAGGGATGCTATTGGTTGAAAATCTCTTACCCTATTGGTTGGCTTTCTCCCTCTGCCAAGGGGTCACACTTCCCTTACCAGCCTGTTCCTTCATTCCCCCCTTTTTCTTTTATGGGAGATGGCGTGCAGTTTGAGTCCAGCTACCTTTTGCAGTATGGGGTTGTGGTTTAAAGGGGGGGGGTTGTTGGGAGCAGTCAAAATAAAGTACACGCCGAACTCAGCAGAGCCAGCAGCATGGCTGCCAGAGAGGAGCCAACTTTCTCATTTGAGTAAACTATAATTAGTTCACCACAACATGGTGGGTCCCACATCATGGCAGAACTCAAATCTGCCCTGTCACTTCCTTGTTCTTCTCCCTCCCTGCTCCTTTGTTCTCCGTTTCCCGCCACTGCCCAGACTGATAAGATAGTGCGCAGGCACAAGGCATGAAGCTAAAGTCTGCCTCCCACCCCGGCAACAGCAACCACCAACCCCCAACCTCTACCTCCTCACTCCCTGCTCCTCCCCTTCCCAAGAGTATATATGCTTTGTTCCCCTCAATAAAAATTGCAGCTTGATCAGAACACTGTCTTGCTGTCATTCTTCATGTCTCTTGTCCCACCATTCTTTCTCGGCAGGTTTCAAGCCCTCGTTGCCGTCCCGCGGGCCGGGGCAGTCTGGCGCCCGACGTGGGGCTTGACGATTCCCTGTAATCGAGAAAAGAACGCCGCTTCACCAAGGAGGGGAGCGCTCCCTGCATATCGGCCGACGAAAGGCCACATCTCAGCGGTGGAAAGGAGGACCTCAGCATCAACCCATGAATTCTTCAGTCATTGGCAGTGGCCAAACGGGTAAGTGAAATACTTCATTTCACTTCATTTCTTTATAATCATGGGACAAGCAGAATCTTCGCATTCATTGTTTATTTGCCAGGTAAAAGAGGCACTCAAGACATGAGGAGTTAAGGTTAAAAAGAAAAGTTTAACTGAGTTTTTCAAGTTTATTATCAAAACCTGTCCATGGTTTCCCGAGGAGGGCACAATAGATGCAAAGTGTTGGAGTAGAGTAGGTGACTGTTTAACTGACTATTATAAGACTTTTGGACCTGAAAGTGTCCCCGTCACCGCCTTTAGCTACTGGCGGCTAGTACAAGATGTACTAGGAATCACCCCCCAACTAAATATAAAGAATTTAGTTATAGAAGGGGAGACTGCTTTAAAATTAAGTTCTCAACCCCCTTCGGGTTGCAGTAAAAGGCCCGAGCATCACTCGCAACCCCATCCTTCATGCCCCGGCTCGCCCCTCAGCTTAATTTCCCTTGATGATGTTGATATTGAGGCCCCCCCCCCTGCCACGCCTTCCGCCCCCTCTCCTGAGGATGGAAATGGCGAACACAACCCAAAGACTCTTGATAAGAACATGGAATGCAACCTTGAGCCGCTCCCACTCCCGCCCTTTAAACGCCCCCCATATGGAATCTCTTCCAATCTAAATCCTCCGTTTTTATATCCTTTGGCTTTAATGCCTTCTCTTACAAACCTCAAACAACCTCCCACTCTTTCAGGTTCTTCTGAAATTAGCGAGCTTTGCGCTGAAATGCGCAGTATTCGGGAACTCACTCAAACTCTTATAAGCATCTCACTTCCCGACACCAAAGGCAAAAACCCTCAGCTCGCCTTCCCGGTTCTGGCCAGAATAACCCTTTTCAAAGTTTGTAGGCAAATTGTGCATGGCTGCAGAAAAACTGTTTGGCGATACCAACACAGAAACAGACTTTGTTAAGCAAATTGCCTTTGTAAATGCAAATGTGGCTTATCAGGGAGCAGTTAGATCTTATAGAAAGTAGGAGAACTTGTCTGGTTACTTCAGGCTTTGTTCTGAAATTAGCCCCACCTATCAACAAGGCCAGCCACAAGCCCCAAAATCCAAACAAGCTTATAAGGCAATCAACTCTGTTCCAGCAAACGCCCACCCCTTTCACAATTCCTCGGGCTCCCTACTATCTACATGACAATGTAGCTCTGGGCTAGTGAAGACTAATATAGTTAATCCACTGGTATGAGAGAAAAACGTGGCAACATTTGTGTTTTGTTTTATTTCCATGCTAATTCTGATTGGGCTTATTTAACCAAGATAATAAAATGAGTACAAAATTTTTATCAAGGTCTAAAAGGAATTTTCAGTTTTAAATCAATAATTATCTCCAGAACTTAAAGTCTCAGTATAGTCCTACAGTAATTGTCCAAAAATGTGTGCTAATGGTCTGCCTAACTGCTGCTCAAGTTATTTTAACTGATTGCTGATAACTAATAAAAATGTTTCCAAGCACAAGCTTTCATATTACAGGCAACATGAATTCCAGAAGAAATCTTGAAAGGTACAATCTAAGATGTGCTATATAACAGAGGATTTAAAAGCAGCTATACCAAGAAAGTAAAGAATTATGAGTCGATTGTAAATAAATTGTATGTTTCTGTTAATGTGTTGTAATTGTTTTGTGTTTGTCTGTTCATTCAATGTCAATGTATATTGTGATACCTCCAGATGGTAAATATAAATTACTAGAAATTTTTAAAAGAGCTCTATTCAAATGGCCAAAAATTAAATAAGCACTTATATCAAAACTTAAGTTTATTATATTAATACATAAGTTTAAATGTTAATAAGATATCTACAATAATAAAAATTGTGAGTCTTGATTAACAAAATTACTATGCCTTTTCATAAGAAATGGTTCTTGCCTAGATTGAAATAAATAACTTATCTTTCTTCACAGGATAATATGAAGGATGCAAAACTTAAATGAACATTTGGTTAAAAGTTTGTGAAAATGCTAACTGAAATTTAATAAGTCTTTGCAAAAAGGTGTTTTGTCCTAAAATAGGATGGCTAATTTTTCATAAACTCTTGGAACTTAATTTGCATGTGGCGAGTTGTAGAAGGTATTGTGGTAACTTTAAGTAAGGGAATGTGTTCTGTGAAGGTAAAAGTTGTCTTAAAATAATATAATCTATATGGTTATAAATAATTATAAGAAGTTTAATGAAGCATTGTTTAAATTAAGGTATTTAAATGGCTAATTCCAAAAGTCATTATTAAATATATATAAAACTGAATTGATGATGATAAATAATAAAAGGTAATTTTATAACAGGAAAACTTGTTGGTGGCTAGTCTTCCCTGCAAACTGGCCTCTAGGGGACTGTTTCTGGTATCACATGCTACTAAGTATTTAAACTGAAGAAAAGTTCATTATTTTAACAAGCTCATTTAGTGTTGATGGCAGTGATATGTTGTAAGAAGTTTGCCTGGTAACTTAGTACGTGGGATATATGGAATGTGTTTTTATTACTAAGGAAACAGGAGATGATTTCATCCTGAAATAAAATGATTGATTATTGAGAAAGAGTAAAATGTGGGACAAATGAATACTGAAAGTGTAGAAGATTTGTGGAAAGAAATTTTTATGGTTAAAGTTAAGTAAGATTTGATGGGTCTGTCTATAAAGTTTGAAAAAGCCTTAGTATCAAGTAGTATGTATCAAAGTTAAAAATATTGTTCTTTTTCAAAGTCTCTGAAATCATTAGTCTGTTCTGGTGAAAGTTTATGGAAAGTTTATATCCTGAATAATCAGTATACAAAGAGTCTGTTTTATCAAAACAGCTTCTTATGCTTTAACCTCATCATTTCCTCAGTGTTCAAGGAAGAAAAGGTCTTATCTCTTTTAAAGGAAATAATGTTTAAACCTGCTTTCTAAAAATCAAATCCTGAAAAGCATCTTTTTATTTCAAACTAATTACAAGAGATTTGTTCTTTTACCTTGAAAGAAAAAACAGTTAAGTTCATTTAATGTTATAAGTTGAGAGTGTTTAAATGTTATAAAATTAACAGGATTTTTTAACCCTCTGTTAATTAAAGTTGTATGAGTAAAAGATTCCTATGAATGCTTAAGAGTGTATAAAGTTACCAATATTTCAGCATAATATTAAAGAAAAGTACAATGTGGTTGATTATGGTTTTAATTATTATAAAAGAGTATATGTCACAAAAACAACCTCTTATCATAGATTAAAGTAACAACACTAGTATGCAGCAATCCCAAATACTGCTAGTTTGTTGCAAAAAGTTAAAGTCCAGCTGTATTGCTATCACTTTGTTTTAAAACTTGCTAAGACTTTCTTTAGTGTCTTCTTAGACAAATCAAGCCAGCTGCTTTCCTCTATCTGTAAAAAACCCAACAGTAAACTTTTGCAGTGCTTTTCAAGGCTGTGTGCATAGCCCAACCATCCTGTACAGTATTTACTGATAGTAATAGTAATGGAAAAGCAGCATACGTTACTTTTCAAAAAGAACAGGTTTAGCCAACTCCTTATTCATCTGCTCAATGCACAGAGCTTTAAGCCATCATTAAAGTTTTACAAATGTTTTAAGAGCCCTTGAACATTGTCTCTGACTCTAAATATGTAAGTCTTATTGTCAAGCATATTAAAACAGCTCATATCTTTGCTACTGATGAGTTATCTCAACTTTGTGCTGACTTGCAATATCTCATTAGGTTAAAACCTATTTACATTATTCATATATCTCTCATGCCTCTTTGCCTAGTCCTATGACATCAAATAATGCTTGAGCTGATTTATTAGTAAGGTGTTTACAAAGTGCTCACAATTGCCATGCTTTAACTCATATTAATGCTAAAGGCCTGTGAAATAAATATCAAAAGTTAATAAGACTACAGGCACAAGGGATTATCTGTACCTGTCCCACCTGTGGACCCTTAACTACAGTGTCTTTTCAGGATGGGACTAATCCCAGAGGCCTGACTCCTAATCAATTATGGCAAATGGATGTTGCTCACATACCATCCCTTAGTAAACTACAATCTGTTCACGTTTATATTGACACTTATTCTCATTTTATGTGGGCTACTGCTCAAAGTGGGGAACAGTTTCATCATGTTCACTCACACCTCTGGTCTGCTTTTGCTGTAATGGGATGCCCTCTGAAAATTAAAACTGATAATGGACCTTCTTACATTAGTAAATCCTTTGAATCTTTCTGTTTAAAATATGGTATTGAACATGATACCAGCATTCCTTATAATCCTACAGGTCAAGCCATAATTGAATGCAGCCATTATACCCTAAAAACTATGCTTTTAAAACAAAAAGGGGGAGATGATGGTATTATAACACCAAAAGATCAATTAGCTAAAGCTTTATTTACTTTACACTTTCTTAATGTTTATAATTCATTAACACCTGTGGAATGTCACTCTGGAAAATGTCAAACATCTACAGTAGATACAGGAAATGAAGATCAGCCAATATTCTAGAAAGATATTTTAAGCAATGTATGGAAAAAAAGGCAGGATTAAAGTAAGGGGGTGAGGCTATGCTCTTATCATTTCAGAAAATGGAGAACAAATTTAGTTATCCGCGAAAAGGATTAAACTCAAGAATGAAGAGATGGAGTCTTCTACAACTTCTGATGATGGTGATCGTAAGTAATAAGGAAGCTGCCAGTAATTACACTTAATTAGGCCTATATACCTAACCACCCATTACTTAGAGTGTTAACCTGGAAAAGTCCATTCTTTAATATATATCTGAATAAAACCCATATATTCCCTATACCAATTGATAATCAATTGCCAATTAAACCCTATTAAGAAAAAGAATCGATAATCTCATATTACCATTTGATTATCAATGCTTATGCGTTGGTAATCATCCTTCCTGTATGTATGCTAAAAATCGGGCCATAGCTATCTTCAAAAATAATAACTCAGTTTATTGTGACTTTATTTCCCTCTTACGATTTAATCATGACTAAAAATCCTGCTTATAATTGTCCGCAAAAAGACGGTAGGGATAAAGAAGGATGGCAAGAATGCCATATAGGAAGAGGATCTGCCATTTTTTATGATTCCTATGGAATAGTGTGGGAAAGTGCCCCTATGGGAAGTCCCATTGAATATAATGACAGATTTATTTGGCATGGTCTAAATAGTAAAGGACAACAAAAAATAATTTTTACTAAAAATAATAGTGTTTGGAAACAGAAAGGGAAATGGATCCCTTCTCCATGGTGTAATATTACATCTATACATAAACAAAAGAATTTGTGTTAAGTTTTTCTAGGAATAGCTCCTAATATAGAATGGATTGGGAGTAATAGTAAGAATGGTCAATATCTGCATTTAAATCAAATTTATCATCTTCAGGCATGTGTAAGAGATCCTTATATGTTTGTGGTTGAAAAATTAACTATAACCCAAAAATGTTCTGTTCTATAAAAATGAGGCCTTGCATCCTAGTAGCCATTACCCCACAACTAACATACTATGGAGAAGGCAAACTAAAAAATTTTACTATCCCCATCTGTGTCAGAGAGCCGCCTTCCTCCCTATATTGGTAAAAAATTAGCCTCACAGGTTCAGTCGCTGCAGCTGCCACAGCACGTGGTGCTCTTGGTCATGGCCTCATCAACTTGCAATACTTTAAACAACAACAACAAATTAGCCTAGAATCCAGTGCGCAGTCTCTTAACTCTATGCAGCAGCAACTAACATCCCTCATCCAAGTAGCTTTACAAAACCGCAAGGCCCTTAACTTACAGCTGAAAAAGGGGGAACCTGCCTTTTCCCCAGGAAGAATGTTGCTACTATATAAATAAATCTGGTATTGTTGAGCAAAATGTTAAAATACGAGAATTGCGGGAAGGGATATTGCCCTCCCAGTCATCCTCCTCCCCGATGTTAGTGTTATTAATAGAACTGAACCTGTACCTATCCCCAGCATGGACTACATTGCCGGCCACTCTAGAAGAGCTGTGCAACTTATCTCACTTTTTGTTACCTTAGGCATTTCTGGAGCCCTAGCCACTGGTACTGCAGGGTTAGGACTCTCTCTTACCCAATATACAAAATTATCTAAGCAATTAATTGATAATATCTAGGCTTTGTCGAGCACTATACAAGATATTCAAGATCAAATAGACTCTCTAGCTGAGGTAGTGTTACAGAACAGAAGAGGGTTAAAGCTGCTTACAGAAGAACGTGGAGGAATATGTCTAGCTCTGCAGGAACAGTGCTGCCTTTATGCCAACAAGTCTGGCATTGTTCAAAATAAAGTTAAAAGGTTTCAAGTGCAACATTCTTAATACCCCATAATAATACAAAATGGCTGTGTCCCTCCACCGGCCTCACCCCATGTCTTAGCGTCCAAGCCCTCAACACCACCCATGAAACCTGCATGCTTGCTATTATACTCCCCTGCATTTATTTTCATAATGATAACCATTTCTTTGACTCCTGGCAGCGCCACCTTCTACCGGCCTATGTACAAAAAAGAGAAATCATTACCGCCATCACAATCACTTCACTTTTAGGTCTCGCTGGAGCCGGCACTGGAGTAGCAGCCCTAACTATACAACAAACTTCTTTCTCCTCTATCAGGCAAGCCATCAATGAAGATATAGCCCACATCGAAACCTCCATTTCCCATCTAGAAAAGTCCCTAAATTCATTATCTGAGGTTGTCCTCCAAAACCGCAGAGGGCTAGACCTCCTCTTCCTTAAGGAGGGAGGGATTTATGCGGCATTAGGAGAGGAATGCTGCTTTTATGCTAATCATTCTGGCCTTATTAGAGATAACATGGCTCAGCTCAGAAATGGACTAGCAAAGCGTAAAAGAGAAAGGGAAGCCCAGGGAAACTTCTCCTGGGGATTCAATGGAATCCTTCCTTACATCCTCCCTATACTAGGCCCATTAATAACTATACTTCTCATACTGTCTTTCGGACCTTGGGCCATAAAAAGAACTATCAAGTTAGTCAAGGACCAAATTGACTCCGCTCTTGGCAGGCCTATCCAAGTGCATTACCACTGGCTCCACCTCACTGACCAGGTTGTGTCTATGGACCATCCAGACTGCCTCCCCTCCTGGATGAACTCTCCCTGCCAATAAGCTGCTGAGTGCAAGGCACAGCACTGCAGGAGACAGTTAGAGGTAAGCACAACCTAACTGATCTCTGAGAAGTATGCCTCATTGTTACAGGGGTGTGCTCTGTTTGCTAAGGCCACTAGGCAGGGTGCTTCGACCGCACTTGGCCTGCATAGATGGGTGGGATGCGTTGATAGCATTCTGACTGCTCAGGGAGCTGGGCTGGCTAGCCAATGATGGGCAACTGAACCAACCTAACAGTCAACCTAAGACAGGGACATGGCCTTTTGCTGCCATGCCTCCCCATGACGGGTAAGACTGGCCACGTGCATGAGTGAGCTGAAACGGCTCACCGGGTGTGGTTCCAACCTAAGACAGGCACAGCCCCCCTCATTCCATTTGCCTTTGCTGCACACTCAATAAAACCCCTTCCCGAAAAATCAGAGCCGTCTACATCAGGGAAATGAGGCCTCTACTTCCCTCAGCTAGCCTACGAGAAATAATGTGCTAATAAAAGAAAAATGGAGGAGATGTTGGGAGCAGTCAAAATAAAGTACATGCCGAACTCAGCAGAGCCAGCAGCATGGCTGCCAGAGAGGAGCCAACTTTCTCATTTGAGTAAACTATAATTAGTTCACCACAACATGGTGGGTCCCACATCATGGCAGAACTCAAATCTGCCCTGTCACTTCCTTGTTCTTCTCCCTCCCTGCTCCTTTGTTCTCCGTTTCCCACCACTGCCCAGACTGATAAGATAGTGCGCAGGCGCAAGGCGCAAAGCTAAAGTCTGCTTCCCACCCCAGCAACAGCAACCACCAACCCCCAACCTCTACCTCCTCACTCCCTGCTCCTCCCCTTCCCAAGAGTATATATGCTTTGTTCCCCTCAATAAAAATTGCAGCTTGATCAGAACACTGTCTTGCTGTCATTCTTCGTGTCTCTTGTCCCACCATTCTTTCTCGGCAGGTTTCTAGCCCTCGTTGCCGTCCCGTGGGCTGGGGCAGGGGGTTGGAGCATAGAGTCAAGCAAAGGGTCTCACACCCTGACCCCATTCCCCAGACCATCTCTCCAAAACTTTCCAATGTCTTGGATTGGGCTCCAAGACCACTGTCAATCTGCACCATCAAAAATGTCTCCAAACTCCTTTGGCCTTCCTTTGCTCTCAGAAATTGACCTCCTTGTTGTTTTCACATTGCATGGGACCTGTTTCCATCTCAGGAATCACACTCACCATTACCTGCATTCCCTCTTCCCAGGATTACTTCCTCTGAGATCAACACAGAGCCTGCTTCCTCCCAGGTTGGTTCAAACACCACCTTCTCACAGGACAGAGTGGAGAAAACCATCCCCAATGTCTTACACTACTTTCCCTGAATACTTTTCTCCAAACATGTATCAACAGCCAGCTCTAATTTTATTTATTATTAATTTATCTTCATTCTTCCTTTTCTTTCTCTGTTCTTCTTTTTCCATCTCATACATGACAAAGATTTTAAAGTTGTTTTCACTGATGCACCCCCAGGACTAGGACAATTCACAGAACCTAAGAGTTGATGAATAAGACTGCATATATGGTTGCACATAGTTACATACATTGAATTACACACACACATGTCACAGGGTGGCATGCAGGATGGATCCTGTGGCATAAGCACTGCTTGGATAGAAGAAAGTAGACATGCAAAATCACAGTTACCAAGGGCTTGGCTGGGAGCAGTTGAGAGAGGAGTGGTCAGCCTGGAGAGCCCAGCAGAGGACACCGCACCGGGCATGAGCCCAGGCTGTGGCAATGGCTCTGTATCCTCTGGCAGTGGAGAGGAAACATCAGTGTCCAAAGGTGGACCTGCCCACATTGATTCTGTAAGCACTGTCTAGAGGCCTGTGGGGGGAGAGTGGGGGTGGCAGGGAGGGAGGTGGTTTCTATGATCTGGGAAGAGCTAAGGCCATGGTAATGAAAAGGTCAGGGTGGAGAAGAGAAGGTCAGAAGAGGAGCTGTGAAAACAAGGACGGGCAGCAGAGGGTGCACTGGATCTGCAGGAGGGAGGGAGGCCAAATGGGAACCACACTCTAGATCTACCGTGAAGATGGGGGTGGCGTTGTCACCATGAGATGGGGCGCCCAGAGGAGAAGAGGGCTGGCGGGGAGGACAGGCAGTTCAGTCTTGGCTGTGATGGGAACAGCAGCCTTGGGCCCAGCATGAGAGATGACCAGGTAGGATGCTGGGTGGTGGGATGCCCACATCACTCACCTGAGACTCTAGCCCGTGGCTGCATTTCATCTTCTCACCTGTACCCTCCACTCTGCTGCTTTTCTCCTGCAGGACATCACTCTCCGAGTGAAGAAACAAGGGCCTTTCATGCTAGCCATCAATTGCCATGGAAGACTGACCCCTGGGTTCCCTCCTATGGGGCTGGAGGGTAACTGTGGGGAAGGGCCAGATCTACTCCCGACCTCCTTGATGAGAGCAGGTGCTTCCCCAGCCTGGACGCATGGCTGGACTCCAACAGGCACGTGTGGACTCTCAAAGCCAAGACATCTCCCTGCCCACCCCCACCCCCTCCACTCCCTGGCACTGCACTCACAGGGCAGCAACAAGGCAGACAGAACAGTAGGGTCTTCACAGCTGCTGTCCCAATGGCCACCTTGACCATGTCCACCATGGGCCCTGGTCTCCCTGCAGACAAGTGGGATGAAGACTGCACAGTGTCCTAAACCATAGCCCTTTGTCCTTCCTCTCCCTACAGGACCCTGTGGTTTGTTCTACAGCCCCTACTCTCCTCCCCGGTATCACTGGATGTGGGATCATGTCCACTCAGACTTCACCCTGCACATGCCCTGCCCATCCAGCAGGGGGACAGAGAAAAGATAGGCAACTTGGACTTCATCAAAATTAAAAGCTCCTGATCCTCACAAGACTCTATCAAGATAGTGAAAAGAAACCTATAGAATGGGAGAAAATACTTGCAAATCACATATTAGATAAAGGTATAGTTTCCAGCATATATAAAGAGCTTTTACAACCCAACAAGAAACCAAACATGCCCCAGGTCATAACCCACCCCATGCTCTGACTGTCCAGCAGTTGGTCAGAGAGCTCTGGGCTGCTGGCCTTGAAGCTGAGGGCTGTGTGCTCATGGCCAGGGGAGCTCAAGGTCATTGGGGGAGTGGGATCAAGTGTGTACCCCTGACACTCCCTATGCAGGGAGAGGCTCATGGAAGTGTGCTGGGTGCCAGCGCATTCTCAGTTCGGCAGGTGAACCTTCCCCCATCCCTAAAGTGCACTCAAGGCAGCTCCAGGACTCTGGGATCTGATGGCTGGGAGGGGCTCAGCGTATGCACCCCTGGGCCCAGCTCGGGCCCACTGGTAGGGGGTTACTGTGGGCAACACAGACAAGACACAGGGACTGGCCCTCCTGGACAGGAAGCCACAAGCCATTTCCTAGGAACATGGATGCTGGAGCGTGGGAGAGACAGACAGGTGGGGCGTGAGAGAGAGAAAAAGGAGGGAGAGGGAAGGAGAAAGGAAGAGAGGGAGAGGAAGAGAGAGGGAGAGAGGGAGGGAGAGGGAGGATGAAGGGCGGACACACAGTGGGGACACAAAGATGTAAACCAGAGAGTGGGGTGAGCATATCAGGCCCCTTCTCCCCACATGTAACCTGGATTCCTCTCTGCGCAGTCCCTCAGGCTGGATCCACCCTGGAAGTCCTGGTGGGGAGGACAGGCCCCTGAGCTTCCCAGGACACCTTGACAGAGCCCACCGGAGTCGTGTCCTGCCAGGCCACACATGGTCCCAGCTGCTCGGGCTCATGACTCAGAAGCCAGATTGATGCAGAAAGGACTTGCCTTCTCTCCACGGCTTCATCTGACCTCAGGTTCCTGATTTAATGAGGCACCTCCAACAGGGGGCTCTGGTCTGAGAAAATCCCAGTCTGGTGAGGACAGGGTTTCAGAAATAGTTGCTTGACCTGGTCAAACCCTGGGGGTGAAATGTGGGAGCTACTGGCCGTCTAGGAGGGCTTTCTGGAGGAGGCAGCATGTGAAGTAGAGGGTGGAAGAGCAAGCATGGGTTGCTGGTGGGGGCTAGGGTGTGGAGGAGGAAGAGAACGAACGGGACAAGAGGTCCAAGGCCAATACACACCATGGAAAAGTTAACCGCCCTGCAGGCCTGGAGTGAGGGGGATTGGGAGGATTGGGGGGAGGGGGATGGTGTTCTTCAGAGACGAGGCCACAGGAGAGGAGTGGCGAGAGCTCATTTTATAAATTCAGAGCAGGACAAATCAGGAGCCATGAAGGAAGCTTAGCAACCGAGTACAGAAAGAAATCCATCCCTATAGCCATAAAAACCACATTATCCAAGAAGGAAGGCGAGTGGGCTGCTGGGAAAAGTCCCTGCTCCTCCCACCACAGACCAATTCCTCTAACCTGGGAAGAGCTCCCGACGTGAATGATGAAAGTCAAGTCACTGAGCAGAAAACCAGGCCCAGGAGGGACAGAGTTCCGGCGTGAAGGACACGCAGGCCCTGGACGACGGGAAGGAGCTCGTCTCTTCCTGCTCAGGGACCTTGCGCCCAGACCAGCAGGTGGAAGCCTCTGCTCCTGCTGCGCTGAGGCCCAGGCAGCCCCGCGGCGCCCCCTGCTGGTGAACACGTGCGCAGCTCGCTGGGCCCAGCTTGGCCGCCGCCCTCACTGCAAGGACCTGACTCCTTCTCAGGCAGGACCCCACAGACCCGCGCGGGCAGGTCACAGGGACTCGGGGCGGCCTCTGTGCCGGCGGGAACGTGCTGCCTCGGCCCGAGCGGAGCTGGAGCCTGTGCGTGGCGGGGCCAAGCAGGCGCCCCCCTGGCGGGGCCTCAGGGGACCCGGGGACCTCGGGGCTCCTGGGGGCGGGGCTGGAGCGAGACTCCGCGGAGCATCTGAGCTGTGACCCTAGGAGCATCCAGGTCTCCAAAAGCTCCTGAGTAAACGCTGTGTGGGGAGGGGGTCACAGAGGAGGCCGAGGGGTTCCGAGGCGGGTGACGAGGGGCCGCGGGAGCCAGCGCTGCCCTGTCCTCCTGAGCCGAGGGGGGATCCACGGGGGAGGCTTGAGGGGCAGATTCCCAGCGCCATGGGGTCTGCGGGTGGAGGGGCCCTGGGCTCCCCGACGAGGGGCCTGAGGTGAGGGCAGGCTGAGGAGGGGTCTGAGCCGGCAGAGCCCCACCCCGAGCCCCCAGAGGGGAGGCCTGTCCTACCTGTGCCGTTTCCCTGGACGACGGCCACGGTCAGGTTCTGGGGGGCGTCTGGGCAGAGCCGGGCAGACCCGCGTCAGTGGGAGGGCTGGGAGAGAGCGCCCCACCCCAGGGCCAGCGAGGGGAGCAGGGCGGGGGCAGGCGACCCCTTCACCCTCGAGCCCAGATCCCAAGACCAGCGCCCAGTGTCCAGGCCCTGACCCTCTGCCTCCTCTGCCCACAGGGACCCGGCGTCCTGGCTCAGCACTCACAGGAGACGTGTAGCTGGACAGTCCTCTCCACGGACACCCCAGCTCCAGGAAAGGCCACCTGGCAGTCAAGGCTGGTGCCATGGTCCTGGAGCCGTGGGGCGTATGTGAGCACAGAGGAGAGGTGGGTCGTGGGGCCCAGGGCGGTGAAGGTGGCCCTGGAGAAGGTGGGAGGCATCCCCTGCTCACAGGCCCAGGGCACGAAGCAGGTAAGGGTGCTGGGGCGGCCAGACACTAGGGTATCTGGGATCTGGACATGGGGCATTTGGGTCAGGGCTGGTGAGGGGAGGGGGAGACACAGGACCAGGAGGAGGGGGTGCTGAGGTGAGCCCCAGAGGAGACTCAGGCTTGCTCTAGCCCCTTCCCTGAGCCCAGGTTCACTTTACCCTCTGCCCCTTCCCTGAGGAGCAGCAGTCCCAGGTCAGCCCTGCCCCAGGGCCACTCAGGATCCAGCCCCTGTGTCCTCTCCTTGACCCACTGCTTACCTGTTACATTCACCGACAGCTGGTTTTCTTTGTAACTATATTTCAACATAGGTCCCCTCTCCACCCTAAAGAAGTACATCCCCGTGTCCCCTTTCCATGTGTCTCTGATGCCCAGGGAGCAGTTGTCAGTCCTGGGGTCCCCGAGGAAGCAGAATCTGCCCTGTGTCTCCTCCTGAACTTCTCGATTTGGATCGTTCGTGGCCACTGGAGCATCCTTGTATAAATTGGCCCAGTAGCCGTGAGCTGGGTCGGAGTCGGTCCAGCCGTCCCCGGGGTTGAAGACTCTGAAGGACATGGGGATGCACAGGCCCTCCTGCACCACTACTGGTGCCCGCACTTGCAGCTTGTAGCTCTGCCCACCCACCCCCCAACCTCCCCCAGAGCAGCAGCAGCAGTAGTTGCATGTTGGGCTCAGAGAGAAGAGTGACCATCAGAGGAGGAAGCTCAGGCATGATGCCATTGTCAGCACCCCACATCCATTGGTTCTTGCTCAAGGTAGAATTGCGGGTGTCTAACACTGAACTTGAAAGTCATGGGAAGGTAAATCCTTTCTCCTAGGGCTAAGAGCTGAGGTATTCACTGAGAACTGCAGGTTGTGGGGCAGAGTTTCCAAGCCCCATGTTCCCCAAACATGTGAACCCCAAGCCTGTGTCCCCTGAACCCCCATGGCCCACATTTCACATACCTACATACCCTGAGTCCACATTCTCCCAGGCCTCTGTTTCCCAAGCTCAGCACTCATCAGAAATCTGGCATTGCCCTACTCCAGTTGCAGACTAACTCTGGGAGTGGGAGAGTTTAGGTGGTAGGTGCAGAGGGGCCCAAGGAGTTCAATTTTCTGGTCCCCCCATTTTAATGAGTTTGGAGGAGCAAATCAGCTGACTTGGGGAGAGCCTAGGAAGAGAGGAGAGGCGAATCTGGTGAGAAAGCCCAATTTACCTAAATGCCCTGGGATAGGAAACTTGGTCTAGAAGAAGGTGGAGTCAGAAAATTAACTAGTCCCGTTGTAACACACCTAAGGGAGAGGGACAGTAGGACATGCTTTGAAGGCTTCCAATAGCATAGTTAGGGTTCCTGGCAAGGGGTGGATGCTCTCTCAAGAAATTAAGACATTATTTTCTGAGGAGAGTTGGTTCACCAGGGACCCATTTGAATTTCCTTACAGGAGCCCTCATGCAGCCTTCCTTGGGAGAGAGGGAAGTGAGGAAGGGAGAAAGGCAGAAGCTCAGACTCCTAAGCAGTTTATTCAATTGCAAAGAGGATTGTTTGCCTCAGGCCTTGTCTGGTCTCTTTTGTTGGTTTGTTTTCTTGTTTTTTCTTCCTCTTTATCCCCCCCACCAGCTTTTTTTTTTTCTTTTTCTTTTTTCTCACTTCTGTTTTTCTTGCTCTGCTTTTTTTCCTTCTCTTTCTTTTTTCTTTTTTTATATTAGTGCTGAAGGCAACACTTCTTATTTGCTGTGCTTCCTCATACTCAATTATCTCTTTTCTGTGTGTACTGATTTTGGCTACCAATGCTATACCCTTTCTGTTACATCAGTCTCTCCTCCATCATTTATTGTTTCTCTTACATGCCACCTCTCGGTTTAGCCCCCAATATTTCTGACTTTTTATCTCTAATACCTCTAATCTGTTTTCTATCATTTATTCACTCTTTTTTAAAAAAAGATTTATTTATTCCTTCTCTCCCCTCCTGTTATCTGTTCTGTGTCTATTTGCTGCACCTTTCTTCTTTGTCTGTTTCTGTTGTTGTCAGCAGCACAAGAATCTGTGTTTCTTTTGGTTGTGTCAGCTCTCTGTGTGGGTGGCGCCATTCTTAGGCAGACTGCACATTCTTTCGCACTGGGTGGCTCTCCTTACGGGGCACATTCCTTGTGCATGGGGATCCCCTGTGTGGGGGACACCCCTGCATGGCATGGCACTCCTTGTGCACATCAGCACTGTGCATGGGCCAGCTCCACACAGGTCAAGGAGGCCTGGGGTTTGAACCACAGACCTCCCATGTGGTAGATGGATGCCCTAACCACTGGGCCAAGCCCAACTCCTTATTCACTCTTTATGTTACTGTTCTTTCTTTTCTCTTTCCCTCTCTCCTGAACACACTGGCCTTTTAATTCACACTGTATTTCTCCCCATATTCAGTTTAATATCTCATTATAGGTACTCCACTTTTTTATGGTTATAACTATACACTGCTTACATGAGTTCTATATCCATTCTCCTAATCTCACATGGTTCTTCTGCTAACATTCACTATCAATACTACTATTATATATATTTTTTCTTACCCCTTTTGCTTTCTCTGGACCTAATATTTTCCTTCAAGGAAACTTAGCCAACAACAAGGAAATAGAATAAGAAGAAAAAAGTGACAAATAGATGGCTTAAAATGCACACAAAAACAACTAATTAAACCCTAAGACTAGACAAAGAAGATAATCAACAGAATAAACCCAACAAGATAAAATGATGACAGTCAACAAAAAACTACAGACCATACCAATAATCAGGAAAACATGGCCCAATCCAATGAACAAACTAAAAACCAGGAAGAGGAGTGGAACATCAAACAAGTAATTAAAACTCTCAAAATATATATCATGGACCAATTCAATGAAGTAAAGGAAAAGATTAAGCATATTAAGAAAACACTTGGGGAGCATACAGAAAAATTGTGATCATGCACAAAAAGATCATAGATATGATGGGGACCAATAGCACAATTCAAGAAATCAAAAATACACTCTCAGCAAGATTTGAAGAGGCAGAGAAAAGAATTAGTGTTGTGGAAGACAGTACATCTGAAATCAAACAGATAGTAGAACTGATAAATAAAATGATAGAAAAAATCCAGCAGGGACTTAGGGACATGAATGACAATGCAAAATGCACAAATATATGCATTATAGGCATCCCAATAGGACAAGAGAAGAGAAGGGGACAAAAGGGGTTTTGGAGGAAATAATGGCTGAAAACTTCCCAAACCTATTGAGGGAGAGGTATGTACATGTCCAGGAAGAATAATGCACCACAAACGCATAAATTCCAACAGGCCTACCCCAAGACAGATACTTGCCAAATTATCCAATGCATAAGACAAAGAGAAAAGAGAATCATCACATACAAGGGAGGCTCCAAGAGGTTAAGTGCTGATCTCTCACCTGAAACCATGGAGGCCAGAAGGCAGTGGTATGACATAGTCAAGGTACTAAAAGTAAAGAATTTCCAACCAAGAATACTCTATCCAGCAAAGCTAGCATTCAAAAATGATGGAGCATTCAAAATATTCACAGATAAACAGAAAATAAGAGACTATGCTAACAAGAAACCTGCCCTTCAAGAAATACTAATGGGAGTTTAGCAGGAAGAAATAAAAAAACAAGAGAAACAGAGTTGGAAGAGAGTGTAAGAACAACTAAAACTATAAAAAGAGAAAAAAAATCAAACAACATAAGACAAACACAAATTCAAAGAAAATATGGCTAATATAAATAATTCCTTGAAAGTAATAACACTAAATGTAAATGGATTAAACTCACCTGTTAAGAGATGCAGTTTGGAATATTGGATAAGGAAATATGACCCATCTATATGTTGTCTACAAGAAACTCGTCTTAGACCCAGGGATTCAAGGACATTGAAAGTGAATGGCCGGAAAACAGTCTTACAGGCAAACAATAGCCAAAAAAGGGCAGGTGTAGCTATATTAATATCAGACAAAGTATACTTTAAATGCAAAACTACTGTGAGAAACAAAGATGGACACTACATATTAGTGAAAGGGATAATCTTTCAAGAAGAAAGAACAATCATAAACATTTATGCACCTAACTGGGGCACCTCCAAATACATGAAGCAAACACTGGAAAAATTAAGTGAAGGAATAGATGCCTATACAATTATGCTGGGGGACTTTAACACACCACTATCATCACTGGACAGAACATCTCAAAAGAGAATCAATAAAGAAACACACTTTCAACAATATATTAGAGGATCTAGACCTATTAGACATATACAGAACACTACACCCAAATACAGCAGGATATACATTTTTCTCAAATACACATGGATCATTCTCCAAGATATACCACATGCTAAGCAACAAAGAAAGTCTCAATGAATTCAGAAAGATTGAAAGCATAGAAAATAATTTCTCTGACCACAGTGTAATGAAGCTGGAAATCTGCAAGTGTCAGAGAAACAGATTAGGCATAAAGATAAGGAAGATAAGCAACACAATCTTAGAAAACCAGTGCGTCAAGGAGGAAATCTCAAAAGAAATCAGAAACTACCTTGAAACCAAAGAAAATGACAACATAACATATCAAAACTCATGGAATGCAGCAAAAGCTGTACTGAGAGGAAATTCATGGTCATAAGTTCATACATCAAAAAAGAAGAAAGAGCTAAAATCGAAGACATAAGTGCACCCTTGGGGATTTAGTTAAAAAACAAGAAACTAACTCCAAAGGAAGAAGAAAGAGTTAACAAAGATAAGAGCAGAACAAAATGAAATAGAAAATAGGAATGCACTTGAATAAATAAACAAAACAAAGAGCTGGTTCTTTGAGGAGATCAATAAAATTGACAAACCTTTAGTTAGACTAACAAAGAAAAAGAGAGAGAAGATGCAAATACACAAAATAAGAAATGAGAAGGGTGATATCACCACTGACCCCACTGAAATAAAGACTATCATATGAGGATACTTTGAAAAACTGTATTCCAACAAGAAAGACAATTTAGAGGAAATGGACAAATTCCCAGAAGCACATAAGCAGCTTATGTTGACAAAAGAAGAAATCAGTGATCTCAAACCAATCACAAGTAAAGAGATAGCATCCATCATTAAAAACCTCCCAACCAAGAAGAGCCCTGGGCCAGATGGCTTCATAGGTGAATTCTAAAAACATTCTGGAAATAAATAACACCAATTTTGCTTAAACTCTTCCAAAAAATTGAACTAGAAGGAACATTGCCTAATTCATTTTATAATGCCAACATTACCCTAATACCAAAGCCAAAGACACCACAAGAAAGGAAAATTACAGACCGATCCCTATTATGAACATAGATGTGAAAATCCTCAACAAAATACTTGCTAATTATATTCAACAACACATTAAACAAATTATACACCATGACCAAGTGGGCTTCATTCCTGGTATGCAAGGATGGTTCAACATGAGAAAATCAATTAATGTAATACACAACATAATAGATTGAAGGAAAAAAATCACATAATATCTGTAGATGCAGAAAAAGCATTTGACAAAATGCAGCACCCTTTCTTGATAAAAACACTGCAAAAAATAGGAATAGAAGGAAACTTTCTGAACAAATACAAATGGCTAAAAAGCCAATATATGATAAAAGTTATATATGAAAAACACACAGCTACCATCATTTACAATGGTGAAATCCTAAAATTCTTCTTTCTATGATCAGGAACAAGACAAGGATGCACAATATCACCCCTCTATTTAACATTGTGTTAGAAGTACTTGCTCAAGTACTGAGGCAGGACCCAGATATAAAAGGAATCCAAATAGGAAAGGAAGAAATCAGAATTTCACTATTTGCAGATGACATGATCTTATACATAAAAAGCCTTGAGAAGTCTATGACAACACTTCTAGAACTTATAAATGAGTTCAGAAAACTTGCAGGGTATAAGATCAATGCACAAAAATCAGTAGCATTTCTGTACACTGGTGATGAGCAATCTGAAGAGGAAATCAAGAAACAAATACCATTTGCAATAGTAAATTTAAAAAATCAAATACCTAGGAATAAATTTAACTAAAGATGCAAAAGACATACACAGAAAACTACACAAAAAATTGTTCAAGAAGATCAAAGAAGATGTAAATAAATGGAAGAATATTCCCAGTTCATGGGTAGGAAGACTAAATAATTTTAAGATGTCTAGCCTACCAAAACTGATCTACAGATTCAATGCAATCCCACTAAAAATCAACACAGCATTTTTTAATGAACTAGAAAAACTATGAAATTTATTTGGAAAGGAAAGAGGCCTGGAATAGCCAAAGACATATTGAAAAAGACAAATGAAACTGGAGGAATCACACTACCAGGCTTTAAAACTACTACAAAGCTACAGTAGTGAAAACAGCAAGTTATTGGCCCAAGTATAGACACACTGACCAATGGAACCAAATTGAGAGTTCTGATATAGATCCTCATATATACAGTCATCTGATATTTGACAAGGCCACCAAGCCCACTCAACTGGGAGAGAATGGCCTCTTCAACAAATGGTGCCTGGAGAATTGGATATCCATATGCAAAAGAAGGAAAGAGGATTATCATCTCACATCTTATACAAAAATCAACTCAAGATGGATCAAAGACCTAAATATAAGAGCCAAGACCATAAAGACATTAGAAAATAATGTAGGGAAGCATCTACAAGAAGTTGTAATCAGAAATGACTTCATGAACTTCACACCCAAAGCATAAGCAGCAAAAGAACAAATAGATAAATGGGACGTCCTCAAACTTAAAGCCTTTTTCACCTCAAAGGAGTTTGTCATGAAAGTGAAAAGAGAGCCTATACAATGGGAGAAAATATTTGTTAAACATATATCTGATAGGAGACTTATATCCTTCATATATAAAGAACTCCTATATCTCAAAAATAAAAAGACAAACAACCCATTTGAAAAATGGGCAAAAGACTGAAGAGATGCTTCTCCAAAGAAGAAATACAAATGGCTAAAAAGCACATGAAAAAATGCTCAAAATCACTAACTATTAGGGAAATATAAATCAGAACTACAATGAGATACCATCTTACTCCCATAAGACTGGCAGCTATCAAAAACAGAGAAGACTACAAGTGCTGAAGAGGATGTGGAGGAATGGGAACACTCATCCACTGCTGGTGGGAATGTAGAAGGATCCAGCCATTCTGGAGGACAGTTTGCTGGTTTCTGAAAAAGCTAGCTATAGATTTGCCATATGACCCAGCAACTGCACTGCTGGGTATATACCCAGAAGATCTGAAAATAAGGACACAAACCAATAAATGTGCATCAATGTTCATAGCAGCTTTATACACTATTGCATTTTGGAATCAACCCAAATGCCCATCAACAGATGAATGGATAAACAAAATATGGTATATACAATGGAATCCTACTCAGCTATAAGAAGGAATACAGTACAAACATATGTGATAATATTGATGAATCTTGAGGACCTTATGTTGAGTGAAGCAAGTCAGGCATTGAAGGACAAATACTACATGTCTCTGATATGAAACAAGCAAACCGAGCTGTCTCAGAGAGCTAGAGACTGGAAGATAGGCTTAAAGGAATTTGGGGGGATGAGGAAGGTTGTGAGCTGATGCCTACATGAGCGAAGTCTGATAAGCTGGAAGTAAGTATTTTCAGAGGGAAAGGATAAGATGGGGGCATAGGGATACCTTTGGGTAGGGCTTTGTGGGCTTGAGGGGGGCTAGGGTTGGGAGGATTGGTCAGGTGACCCAAGGAATTGGGGGGAGGTCTGGGGAAACCATTGAATATGGGAGAATGTCAGGTATATGGTTGACACTATAAGGTTGAGAAAACTCTTTAGAAAATATAATGAGGAAGGATCAAGTTTTAAGGTGTTTAAGGGGGGGTCATCTGGTATAGGGGCAAACTTCTAGGGAGTATGTGAGTACTCATTTTGTCATAGTGTGTTATATCACTGGGTGGAGACCCATGCAATGAGTGTGAAGGTGTACCCACATCCTGGGGAGACCTGATGTTCCCAAAGAGAGGAAATTGTTTCTCTCGAGAGGATCACTGGCTCCCAATTAGTTAGGGCAGTCTAGTATTTCAAGCCCTCAGCATTGTTGCAGTATCTGTAAATTTAGTTCCTCAAGTAGTGGACATTGTCACAGTGTACCCTGAGGGGAAGGGGGAGAGGTATAGCATAGATGGAAGCAGGGCAACTGGGGGGGGGGGCAAAAGAAGTGCTCCACAAGATCATGCAATGACGGATGTGTCAACTTACACCTAAAATGTATAAAAGTCTATAAACTAAAATGTAAACTATAATGTAAAACATAAGGAAACTAAAAATTTAGAAATTTGTACAGTCTAAAATATAAACAATAATGTAAACCAAAATGGAACCATGTTTGATAGCTATGTTTCAAAATTTGTACATCAGCTGCAGCAAAAACTATATTCAAACAAAAATGACAATTTAGAGGAAATGGACAAATTCCTAGAAACACATAAGCAACCCATATTGATGAAAGAAGAAATTGATGATCTTAACAAACCAATCACAAGCAGAGAGATAGAATCAGTCATTAAAAATCTCCCAACTAAGAAGAGCCCAGGGCCAGATGGCTTCACAGGTGAATTCTACAAAACATTCTGGAAAGAACTGACACCAATCCTGCTGAAACTATTCCAAAAAATTGAAACAGAAGGAACATTGCTGAACTCCTTCTATGATGCCAACATTACCCTAGTACCAAAGCCAAAAAAAGACACCACAAGAAAGGAAAATTACAGACCGATTTCTCTAATGAACCTAGACGCAAAAATACTTAACAAAATACTCGCTAATCGTATTCAACAACACATTAAATGAATTATACACCACAACCAAGTGGGATTTATTCCAGGTATGCAAGGATGGTTCAACATAAGAAAATCAATCAACGTAATACACCATATAAACAGATCGAAGGAAAAAAATCATGATTATATCTACAGATGCAGAAAAAGCATTTGACAAAATACAGCACCCTTTCCTGATAAAAACACTCCAAAAGATCGGAATACAAGGAAACTTTTTGATATGATAGAGAGTATATACGAAAAACCTACAGCCAACATTGTTTACAATGGAGAAATCCTAAAATCCTTCCCTCTAAACTCAGGAACAAACAAGGATGCCCATTGTCTCCGCTCCTATTTAACATTGTCTTAGAAGTAGTTGCTCGAGCACTGAGGCAAGAACCAGATATAAAAGGCATTCAAATTGGAAAGGAAGAAGTCAAAATTTCCTTATTTGCAGATGACATGATCCTATACATAGAAAACCCTGAGAGATCTACAACAAAGCTTCTAGAACTCATAAATGAGTTTAGTAAAGTGGCAGGTTATAAGATCAATGCACAAAAATCAGTAGCATTTCTGTACACCAATAATGAGCAAGCTCAGGAGGAAATCAAGAAACAAATACCATTCACAATAGTAAAGAAAAAAATCAAATACTTAGGAATAAATTTAACTAAAGAGGTAAAAAACTTATACACCGAGAAATATACAAGACTGTTCAAGGAAATCAAAGAAGACCTAAATAAATGGAAGAATATTCCTTGTTCATGGATAGGAAGACTGAATATTATTAAGATGTCTACCCTACCAAAACTGATCTACACATTCAATGCAATCCCAATAAAAATCAATACAGCCTTCTTTAAGGAACTAGAAAAGCTAACTATGAAATTTCTTTGGAAAGGAAAGAGGCCCCAAATAGCTAAAGACATATTGAAAAAGAAAAACGAAATTGGAGGAATCACACTTCCTGACTTCAAAACATACTACAAAGCTACAGTAGTGAAAACAGCATGGTATTGGCATAAGGAGAGACACACAGACCAATTGAATCGAATTGAAAGCTCAGATATAGAACCTCACATATATAGCCATATAGTATTTGATAAAGCCACCAAACCCTCTCAACAGGGAGAGAGTGGCCTATTCAACAAATGGTGCCTGGAGAACTGGATAGCCATATGTAGAAGAATCAAAGAGGATTACCATCTCACACCTTATACAAAGATCAACTCAAGATGGATCTAAGACCTAAATATAAGAGCCAAGACCATAAAAACCTTGGAAAGCAGTGTAGGGAAACATCTACAGGACCTTGAAATAGGAAATGAATTCATGAATATCACACCAAAAGCACGAGCAGCAAAAGAACTAATAGATAAATGGGACTTCCTCAAAAGTAAAGCCTTCTGCACCTCAAAGGAGTTTGTCAAGAAAGTAAAAAGGGAGCCCACACAGTGGGAGAAAATATTTGGCAACCATATATCTGATAAGAAACTTATAACTTCCATATATAAAGAAATCCTATATCTTGAAAATAAAAAGATAAACAGCCCATTTAAAAAATGGGAAAAAGATTTAAACAGACACTTCTCCAAAGAAGAAATACAAATGGCTAAAAAGCACATGAAATAATGCTCCAAATCTCTAGCTATCAGGGAAATGCAAATCAAAACTACAATGAGATACCATCTTACTCCCATAAGATTGGCAGCTATGAAAAAAACAGAAGAATACAAATGCTGGAGAGGATGTGAAGAAAGGGGAACACTCATCCACTGCTGGTGGGAATGCAGAAGGATACAACCATTCTGGAGGACAGTTTGGCGGTTTCTCAAAAAGCTAACCATAGATTTGCCATATGATCCAGCAATACCACTGCTGGGTATATACCCAGCAGAACTGAAAACAAGGACACAAACTGATGTGAGTACACCAATGTTCATAGCAGCATTGTTCACTATCGCCAAAAGTTGGAATCAACCCAAATGCCCATCAACAGATGAGTGGATCAATAAAATGTGGTATATATACACAATGGAATACTACGTGGCTGTAAGAACAAATACACTACAAACACACGTGATAACATGGATGAATCTTGAGAACCTTATGTTGAGTGAAGCAACCCAGGCATTGAAGGACAAATACTACATGACCTCAATGATATGAAATAAACAAGCTGCCTCAGAGAGCTAGAGACTGAACGATAGGCTTACAGGAAATTGGGGGGTGGAGGAAGGATGTGAGCCGACGTCTGCAGGGGTGGAATTTATGATGAGCTGGCGGTAAGTATGAACACAAAGAAGAGATAAAATGGGGGCAAGGGGTTGCCTTTGGGGGGGCTTTGTGGGTTTGAGGGGGGCTGGGGATGGGCAGATGGGTAATATTGCCCAAAAAGTGGGGGGAGGGAGGGGTAGCATACGAACACAGGAGAGTGTCAGGTGTTGGTTGAGAGTAAAATGCTGAGAAAATCGTATCAAAATATAATTAAGAGGGTTACCTGTTTAGGATGCTTGGAAGGGATGGTCTGATGCGGGACAGGCTCCTGGGAATGTCTGAATGCTCATTTTGCCAGAGTGGGTGATACCATTGGGTAGAGACCCAAGTAGTGAGAGTGGGGGTGGACCCACATCCTGGGGAGGGCTAATGCCATCAAGAGGGAACTGTATCTCTCAAGAGAAAGGGTGGCTCCCAGGGCATTGGGGCAGCTGAGCAAGTTAGGACCTGAACACTGTTGCAAGTATCTCTGGACGTGGCTCCTCAGGAAAAGGAGGTTGGCTGTCACTGTGGGCACCATGGGGATGGGAAAATGGATGTTAAATGTGTGGAACCAAGGTAAATGTGGGGTAAGAGAGGATTTTCATGAGAGTACACAAGGATGGATATAAAATATGTAATATTACATCATAAACATATAGGGGACGACAGAATGATAATGTAAACCATTGTAGCTGAGCGAGAGGGTTTCGTCCTTGCTCACGCCCAAGAGTCGGGGGGGCTTGCTCCTGCCGAACCACCGGTGGAGGGTGCCCCAAGAGGGAGCACTGGTTCTCCAGGCATGGGGGACGCACGGTTGGGGAAAAACCACGGAGACCGCTTGAGCGCAAGAACAGGTCTGCTTTATTACGGAAGTACACTTAGCTATATAGGGTTGGGTAGAGGGAGGGGCGTGATGAAGGGAGGGTTGGCTAAGGGGCGGCTGTGGACAGGCTGAAGCTGATGGATAGACCTGAGGTAAGCAGTTACTGGGGAAGAGGGCAGATTGTGGGTTGGCAATATGGGCGGGACTGGCGGGAAGGACGGCGGGGGCTGGAAGGGGAGGAGGGGTGGAGAAAGGCGGCAACAAACCATAATGTAAAACATAGGATAACTAAAAATGTTAGAAAACTGCGTGTCCTAAAGTATGCACCACAATGTAAGCACAGATGTCACCTGGTTTGAAGGCTATTGTCTCAGACTCTGTACATCACTTTAAGTAAATATGTTGTGAATAGGTTGTAAGAGTATCGCTGTGGAAGGGAAAAGATTTTGTGGTGGATGTGTGGGAGTGCTGTATATTGTATACATGAATTGCTGTGGTCTAGGGCTCCTGTGAAGAGAAGTTCAATAATTAGGGAAAAAAAAAGAAAAAGATAGGATGTAGAATTTTTCCAAGTCAACACGTATTCTATATCTAACCTTTAAACCCATCGCTATATCCCATTTTGCTAGTAAGAGATCCTGACATTATATTGGGGCTTCAATATTCAGGAAGTTCTGGAGCACAGAGTGGTCCAACAATGGCAGCGGAGGAATACGGGTATAGGCTACTATTGACAGGGGATATATGGCTGACAGGGAGCTATACAGGGCATATGTCCAGGGTGCATGGTAATGTTTGGATATACTCATAGTGGCAACAATTAAAAACTACAGCTGGGGAGGTACTGGGTCCCTGGCTGGGAGTGCTGTGCCATGGTCCCTAGGGGAGAAGCGGCAGTCCCCCAAGTGCAGCAGCAAGGACCGAGAAGAAATGGGGGTCCAACAGTGAGCCCCTGATACTAATGACTATGCTTGTGAGCCTATATGCCTGAAATAAGAACAAGGCCTAGAGCAGCACTGTGCCTGGGAATTTCCTCCTGACAGCCTTCATGTTACTCAAATGTGGCCAGTCTCGAAGCCTAACTCAGCATCTAAATGCAATGCCTTCCCCCCAGCGTGGGACATGACACCCGGGGATGAGCCTCCCTGGCACCGAGGGATCACTATCAACTAACAACTGATAATGCAACTGGAAAATGACCTTGAATTGAAGGTTCGATGCGGATCAGTAGAATATCCCTGTCTACATAGAATAATATGACTTTAAAATGCTGTTTGACCTAAGGGGGAAATAGAAAGGAGAAATGAGTTTATATGGCTATGAGTCTCTAAAAAAAAAGTGTCTGGAGGCTGTCAGAAGGATTGCCCTTATGCACAACTGAGCAGAGTCTAAGAGACAGATAAAGTAGATACAATCCCCAGGTATTGGTTCCTTTGAGGGCTAAAGGGACCCATGGGTTCTATGGTCATGGCAGATAGGGTTCACTGCCATGTCAGATGGCCCTTCTTTGGAGCTGGTGTTTCTTCATGATGAAACTGGACCCAGAGGGGATCTCTTTTCATAAGACTATCATGCTACTTTACTGGAATTGTAGTTGGTATTGGGGTTTAAAATATATTTAGGGGATTGAATCTTTTTACTGACAATATGATAGCCAGGCCCTGAGCCTCAACAGACTCCAGCTCCTACAATCTGATTTATTGGACTCACCTCACTCAGCTAAGATGGAGTTGAAGAAAGACAACCACCACACCATGGAGCCTAGAGTGCCTACAACTAAAAGCAGGAGGATTGCATCCAGTAACCATGTGGAATCTGAGCCTCCTCTTGACATAGAGGTGCAATGGACACAAACAATCCAAAGTCCACAGAGAAAAGGTGGCATTGGAGTGGGAAAAGTGGACATGGTGGCTGATGGGTATGGGGAATGGCAGGAAGAGATGAGATGTGGAGGTGCCTGTGGGACTTGGAGTTGCCCTGGATGGTGCTTCAGGGGCAATCACCGGACATTGTAAATCCTCCCAGGGCCCACTGGATGGAATGGGGGAGAGCGTGGGCCATGATGTGGACCAATGACCATGAGGGGCAGAGATACCCAGAGATGTACTTACCAAATGCAATGGATGTGTCATGATGATGGGAGTGAGTGTTGTTGGGGGGGGGGAGTAGTGGGGTGGGGGTTGTGGGGCTGAATGGGACCTCATATTTTTTTAATGTAATATTTTTACAAAATCAATTTAAAAAAATTAAAAAAAAAAAAAGAGCCAAGACCATAAAAACCTTGGAAAGTAGTGTAGGGAAACATCTACAGGACCTTGTAATAGGAAATGGCTTCATAAATATCACACCAAAAGCACGAGCAGCAAAAGAACTGATAGATAAATGGGACTTCCTCAAAAGTAAAGCCTTCTGCACCTCAAAGGAGTTTGTCAAGAAAGTAAAAAGGGAGCCCACACAGTGGGAGAAAATATTTGGCAACCATATATCTGATAAGAAACTTATAACTTCCATATATAAAGAAATCCTATATCTTGAAAATAAAAAGATAAACAGCCCATTTAAAAAATGGGAAAAAGATTTAAACAGACACTTCTCCAAAGAAGAAATACAAATGGCTAAAAAGCACATGAAATAATGCTCCAAATCTCTAGCTATCAGGGAAATGCAAATCAAAACTACAATGAGATACCATCTTACTCCCATAAGATTGGCAGCTATGAAAAAAACAGAAGAATACAAATGCTGGAGAGGATGTGAAGAAAGGGAAACACTCATCCACTGCTGGTGGGAATACAGAAGGATACAACCATTCTGGAGGACAGTTTGGTGGTTTCTCAAAAAGCTAACCATAGATTTGCCATATGATCCAGCAATACCACTGCTGGGTATATACCCATCAGAACTGAAAACAAGGACACAAACCGATATATGTACACCAGTGTTCATAGCAGCATTGTTCACTATCGCCAAAAGTTGGAATCAACCCAAATGCCCATCAACAGATGAGCAGATCAACAAAATGTTGTATATACACACAGTGGAATACTACTCGGCTGTAAGAACAAATACACTACAAACACACATGATAACATGGATGAATCTTGAGAACCTTATGTCGAGTGAAGCAACCCAGGCATTGAAGGACAAACACTACATGACCTCAATGATATGAAATAAGCAAGCTGCCTCAGAGAGCTAGAGACTGAATGATAGGCTTACAGGAAATCGGGGGGTGGAGGAAGGATGTGAGCCGATGTCTGCAGGGGTGGAATCTATGATGAGCTGGCGGTAAGTATGAGCACAAAGAAGAGATAAAATGGGGGCAAGGGGTTGCCTTTGGGGGGGGGCTTTGCGGGTTTGAGGGGGACTGGGGACGGGCGGATGGGTAATCTTGCGGAAATATAACATGAAAATGTAAAGAGATCATTGATGGGGAAGGGGAAAAAAGTTTGATGTTGGATATCTGGGAATACCCTACATTGTGTTATTGTATTACATAGTAAATTACTGTGATCTAAAACATTTTTGAAGACAAAATTAAAATTAGGGAAAAAAAGGTATGTAGAGACTGAGGAAGAAATGTAAGTGCTTTGCCACTGTACATACAGGGCAAAACCTATTACAATGAAGAAAGGCAAAACATTAGAAACAAAGCTTTATAATGTTTTTAATTTTATTAATACACCAATTTACTTTTACTTTATTTTAGTATTTCTAAATTACTATGTATTCTATTTCTAAACTTTAAACCCATCATTGTATTTCAATTTCCTATTCATTGAATTTGGCAATATATTAGGATTCATTGTTGAAGAAGTTTTGGACCAGAGAGGTTCAACTATGGCAGAGGAGGAACTCTGGTATGGGGTGTTATTGATGGGGGCACATGGGTGGGGGAGAGTTCTCCAGGGTGTGTATATAGGGGACATAAATATGTTATGATATAGTTGGGTATTTTTATAGTAGTTATAGTTACAAACATCAACTGAGGGAGTGCTGAGTTCCCACTGAGGGGAGCTCTGTCATATTCCCCAATGGAACAACAATAATCCCCCAAGTGCAACAGCAAAGATCAACAAGGTAGGATGGTCCAATAATGAGCCCTTGATACTGATGACTATGCTTAGGAGCCTATGTGCCTAAAATATGAACTAGGCCTAGAGCTGCACAGTGCCTAAGAGTTACCTCCTGAGAGTCTACAAGTTGCTCAAATTTGGTCACTCTCTAAGCCAAACTCAGTATGTAAATGCATTGCCTTCTCCCCAAATGGGACATGACTCCTGGGGCTAAGCCTCCCTGGTGCCAAGGGATTACTACCAATTACTAACTGGAGAAGCAACTAGAAAGAGACCTTGAATAAAGGGGTCAACTCAGACCAGCAGAATATCTCAACCTAAAAGTTGGATCAAGTGTTAAAACTGCTCTTTGACCTAAAATAAAAGGGGTAAATGGCAAAAAAAAAAAAAAGAGTTCATATGGCTGAGTCTTCCAAAAAGAGTTGGGAGGTCATTGGAGGGGTCGTGTTTATGCACACCTCAGCAAGATCCCAGAAAAATCAAAGTAGGTACAACCCTATGTACTGGTTCTCCTGAAGGCTATGGTGATCCACAGGGTATATAGTCATGGCAGATGCATTTGGAGCTCTGTGCCATGTCAGAGGGCCCAACTTTGGAATTTGTTCCCCTGAGTGTGATGGAGCTGGACTCAGATGTGGCTTTCCTACATAAGCCTCTTCTGTCACTTTTACTGAACCTGTGGTTGGCACTAGAGATGGTCCATACTCAGGGGACTTGAATCTCTAAACTGGCCATGTGCCAGCTGGACCCTGAGCCTCAGCAGAGTTGAGACTCCTTCTCTCTGGTCCATTAGTGTTACCCAGGTTAGCTAACAGGGAGGTGAATATGATCAACCACCACACCAGGGAATCAAGAGTGCCTACAACTGTAAGGAGAGGAATTGCATCCATCATCCATGTGGAATCTAAGCCCTGTCTTGATCTAGAGGTGGAGGACATCACCATCCCAGGGTCCACAGAATGGAGAAATAAAATATGGACTAGAGTGCACTTACCGATATTCTACTGTAAAACTATTGTGATGGGTAATAGAAGAAATTTTAGCATCAAGGTGGAGAAAATGGTCACAGTAGTTGCTGAGGCAGGGAGAGGGTAGAAGAGATGTGATGTGGGGGCATTTTTGGGATTTTGAGTTGTCCTTAATGATATTGCAGGGCCAGATGCTGGACTTTATATATCCTGCCATAACCCACTGAATGTACCAGGGGAGAGTGCAAGCTACAGGGTTAACTATCATCTATATAGTGCAGCAGTGCCCCAGAATGTGTTCACTGCATGTGATGAGTGTGCCACATGATGAGTGGGGTTATTGGTATGGAAGGAGTGGGGTGGGGGGGTGGAGGGTATACAGGAACCTCATATTTTTTAATGCAACATTTTTTTGTGATATATATATATCTTCAAAAAATACAATTTACAAAAATGATGTGGTGGGGGTGGAGAGTGGGTTATGTGGGAACCTCATGTTTTTTGTTTGTTTTTTTTACATTTTTTTAATGTAACATTCCTTGTGAACTGTTAACTTTAATTTAAAAAAAGCAGACATGGGGAGCAGATGTGGCTTAAACAGTTGAGTGCCTGCCTCCCACACGAGAGGTCCCATGTTCAGTTCCCAGTGACTCCTGAAGAAGACAAACAATGGGCAGATAATGAGCAAGAATAAGGAGCAAGAAGATAAGTAAAACAGTGGACAGACAATGAGCAAAAACGAATGAGCAGGGAGTGAATGTGGCTCAAGCAGTTGAGGACCCATCTCCCACATGGTAGATCCTGGGTTCAGTTCCCAGTACCTCCTAAAGAAAAAACAAAAACAAACAAAAAAACAGACAATGAGTGCAAACAATGAGCAAAAACAATAAGCAAACAGAAAAGGGAGCTATCTTGGGTGGGCCGGGGGATGTGTTAGACACAACGTATTTTTAAATTCCACATTACATGGTAAAAGTACTTTCATGGACTAGTCCTACAACATTCCAATGCTCCCCTCCACTCTCCAGAAAAGCATAGATGCTGAGCTTCCAGATGCCTACTTGCAGAAAAAATAAACCTTTCTCATTCTTATTTCTTCCAGTAGAGCTCAATTACTTTTTGAGAAAATCAATATTATTAAAAACATGAATTTAACTAATAAAAAAATATATAAGAGGTTCCAATACATCCCACCCCCACCTCCACCCCCACTCCTCCCTTCCTCTCTCACCAACAACCTCCCTCATCATTGTGGCACGTTCATTGCATTTGGTGAATACATTTTGGAGCACTGCTACACCACATGGATTATAGTTTACATTGTAGTTTACAGTCTCCCCTAGTCCATTCAGTGGGCAATGGCAGGCTATATAATGTCCTGCATCTGTCCCTGCAATATCATGCAGGATAACTTCTAGTCCTGAAAATACCCGACATCATGCCACTTCTTCCTTCTCCCTGCCCTCAGCAACTCCCGTGTCCCCTGTCTCCACATCAATGATATGATTTCTTCCATTGCTAGAGTCACAAGAGTTCTATAGTAGAAAGCAGTAAATTCACTCTAATCCACATTTTATTCCTCCATCCTGTGGTCCCTAGGATATCCACTCCACCTCTAAATCAAGAGGGGACTTAGGTCCCACATGGCTAATGGATGTGATTCTCTTGCTTGCATTTGTAGACACTCTTGATTCCCTTGTGCGGTGGTTAACCATCTTCACCTCCCTGTTAGCTGTCCTGGGTAAGTCCAATGAACCAGAAAGTAGGTGTTGAAACTCTGCTGAGGCTCAGGGCCCATGTGGCACATGGCCAGTTCAGAGATTCAAGTGTCCTGAGTATACACAGGTTCAGTAAAAGTGATAGAGGAGGCATATGTAGAAAGGTCACATCTGAGTCTCACTCACTCACACTCAGGAGCACAAATTCCAAAGTAGGGCCCACTGGCAAGGCACTGAACTCCACAGTCATCTACCATGACCATAGAATCTGTAGCCCTCAGGAGCAACAGTATCTGGTATTGTATCTACTGTGGCTGCCTCTGGGATCCTGCTGAGATGTGCATAAGTGTGACCTCTCTGATGACTTCCTGACTCATTTTGAAGTCTCTTAGCCATATAAGCTTATTTGTCTTTACCATTTCTCCCTTTTATTCAAGGTCTTTTTCTAGTTGTGTCACCAGCTCGTGATAGGTAGGAATCCCTTGGCCCCAGGGAAGCTCATCCCGAGGAGTCATGTCTCACACTGGGAGAAATGTAATGCAGTTACATACTGAGTTTGGTTTAGAGAGTGGCCACATTTGAGCAGCATGGAGGCTCACAGGAGGTAACTTTTAGGCACCCTGAAACTCTAGGCTTAGTTCAAATTTCGAGCACACAGGCTTATAAACATCATTATCAGTATCAAGGGCCCATCACCAGACCATCATTCTTCTCTGGTTTTTTCTCTTGAACTTGGAGGATTGTTGCTGTTCCATTGTGGGATGTGACAGAGCTCCCCTGGCTAGGAACTCAGCACTCCCTCAGTTGTTGTGTGTAACTCTACCTACTATGACAATACCAAAGAATATCTGAACATTTTTATATACCCTATATACATGTCCTGGAAAACTCCCTCCCAACCATGTGTCCCCCATCAATGACACACCATATCAGTTCTCCTCCCCTGCCATAGTTGAACCCCTCTGTGATCCAAAACTTCTTAAAAAATGAAGTCTAATATATTGCCAAATTCAATTAGCAAGAAAATGAAATAGTAATGATAGGTTTAAAGATTAGAAATAGAATACATACTAATTTAGAAAAACTAAAATAAAGTAAAAAATAAATTGGATGATTAAAGGGGTTTTTGATGTGTGCAGAGTAGGGGGTGGGGGTGGGTTATATAGGAACCTCATATTTTTTAATGTAACATTTTTTTGTGATCTATGTATCTTTTTTAAAAGACAATTAAAAATAAATTCATAAAACAAAAAATTAATTTAGGGATAAAAAGTGAAAAATATCGTAAAACTTTGTTTTTGTTTTTTTGCCTTTCCTCCCTGTAATAGGTGTTGCCCTGTATGTACAGTGGCAAGGCAAACTCTTCTATTCCTTCCTCACTGTCTACATTCTTTTTTTAAAATTTTTAATTTTGTCTTCCAAAAACCTTAGATCACAGTAAAGTCACCTGAACAATATAGGAGACTCCCTTATATCCGCATCAAACCCTTTCCCCCTTCCTCAGTAATGATCTTTTTACATATGGATATTATATTTGCTACAGCTGGGGACAGATATTGAAATATAGCAACTAACTATGGTTCCATTATGGTTTACATTATGGCTTATATTTTAGACTGTACACTTTTCTAAACTTTTAGTTACATTATGGTTTGCATTATGGCTTACATTTTAGACTATGTGCTTTTATAAATTTTTGGTGAAATTTAACATAGCTTATCCATTGCTGCATGATCCTATGGAACACTTCCATTGCTCCCCAGTTACTCCCTCTTCCATCTATTCCTCTCTCCCCCTCCCCTCAGAGCCCACAGTGACAGCTAAGCTTCACTGCTTGAAGGACTAGATTCATAGATACTTGCAACAATGCAGAGGGCTTGACACGCTAGTCTGTCTTCCCCAAGTGGGAGCCACCCATGGTCATGAGAGATACACTTCCCTCTGTTTGAGAACATTAGGCCTCCCCAGGATCAGGGTAAAACATCTTCCCACTAATTATATGGGTCTCCACCCAAGGATATATATAACACATTATGACAAGATCAGCACTTACTCTCTAGAAACCTGCCCAGGTGCACCCTGTGCCAGATGCCCCCCATCAAACGCCTTAAACAAGTAACCCTTTCTTATGTTTTCTAAAGAGCTTCCTCAACATTATAGTTTCAACCACATACCTGACAATCTCCCATGTTCACCTGCTCCCACCCAAACCCTCCCCAATTCTATGGGCCATCTGACCCATCATCCCTTCCCTAGCCACCATCAAGCCTGCAAAGCCCCACCCAATATTATCCCTATGCTCTTGTTTTACCCCTTCATTGCACAACTACTTACCTCCATATTATCATAGATTTTTGCCCATGTAGGAGCCAGCTCACAAACTTCCTCTCACCCCCAATTTCCTGTAAGCCTATCATCCAGTCTCTAGCTCTCTAAGACAGCTTGACTTACTTACTTCATATGAGAGAGGTCATGTAGTATTTGTCCTTCAATGCCTGGCTTGCTTCACTCAACATAAGGTCCTCAAGATTCATCCATGTTATCTCATGTATTAGTACTGTATTCCTTCTTATAGCTGAGTAGTATTCCATTGTATGTATATACTACATTTTGTTTTTTCATTCATCTGTTGATGGGCATTTGGGTTGATTCCAACTTTTGGCAATAGTGAATAATGCCGCTATGAACATTGGTGTGCATATATCGGTTCTTGTCTTTGTTTTCAGTTCTTCTGGATATATACCTAGTAGTGGAATTGCTGGTCATATTGGAAATATAGCTAGTTTTTGAAGAACTGCCAAATTTTCCTCCAGAATGGCTGGATCCTTTTGCATTCCCACCAGCAGTGGATGAGGGTTCCCATTTCTCCACATCCTCTCCAACAAGTATAGTCCTTTTTTTTTTTTTAATAGCCACCAAGTCTAATGGGTGTAGGATGGTATATTATTGTAGTTTTGATTTGCATTTCCCTAGTAGCTAGTGATGTTGAGCATCTTTTCATATGCTTTTTAGCCATTTGTATTTCTACTTTGGAGAAGTGTTTGTTCAAATCTCTTGCCCAGCTTTTTCCTTTTTCTTTATTTTTAAAAAAATGTTACATTGAAAACATCAGGTCCCCACATACTTCCACCCCCTGCACCCCACTCCTCCCATATCAACAACCTTCTTCATCATCATGAGACATTCAAATGCATTTGGTGAATACATTTTGGAGCACTGCTGCACCACATGGATAATGGTTTACATTATAGTTTACAATTTCCCCCAGTCCACCCAGTAGGCCATGGTAGGACATACAATGTCCAGAAACTGTCCTTTCAGTACTACCTAGGGCAACTCCACATCCTAAAAATGCCCCCACTTCATATCTCTTCTTTCCTCTCCCTACCATAAGCAGCTACCATGGCCACTTTCTCCACATCAGTGCTACATTTTCTTCCATTACTAATCACAATAGTTCCATAGTAGAATATCAGTAAATCTACCCTAATCCATACTCTATTCCTCCATCCTGTAGGCCCTGGGATGGTTATGACAAATCCACCTCTATATCAAAAGGGGGCTTAGATTCCATGTGGATGATGGATACAATCCTCCTGCTTACAGTTGTAGGCACTCTTGGCTCCCTGGTGTGGTGGTTGACCTTCTTTACCTCCCTGTTAGCCAGCTGGGGTAAGTCCAATAAACAAGAGAGTAAGAGTTGCAAGTCTGTTGAGGCTCATGGCCTGGCTATCACACGGACAGTCTAGAGACTCAGGTCCCCTGAGTATACACCAACCCCAGCACCAACCACAGGACCAGTAAAAGTAACAGAATAGGCATGTGTAGAGAGATCACATCTGAGTCCAACTCCATCACACTCAGGAACACAAACTACAAAGTAGGGCCAACTGACATGGCACTGAACTCCAGAGCCATCTGCCATGACCACTGAACCTGTGGGTCTCTGTAGCCCTCTGAAGAACCAATACCTGGACTTGTATCTACTTTGGCTGTCTCTACTGAGACATGCATAAGCATGACCCCTCTGATAACCTCCCAACTCTTTTTTGGACATACTTAGCCATATCAACTCATTTGTCCTTTCCATTTGCCCCTTTTATTTGAGGTCAAAAAGCAGTTTTTAACACCTGATATTACATATAGACTGAGATATTCTGCTGGTCTGAGTTGACCCTTTTATTCAAGGCCTTTTTCTAGTTACATCATCAGCTGGTGCTTGGTAGTAATACCACAGTGCCAGGGAGGCTCACCCCCAGGAGTCATGTCCCATGCTGGGGGAAATGTAATGCAGTTACATGCTAAGTTTGACTTAGAGAGTGGCCATATTTGAGCAACATGGAGACTCTCAGGAGGTAACTCTTAAGCACCCTGCAGCTCTAGGCCTAGTTCTTATTTCAGGCTTGCCCAGTTTTTAAATGGGTTGTTTGTCCTTTTATTTTCAAGATGTAGGACTTCTTTATATATGCTGGATAGTAGTCTCCTATCAGATATATATGGTTACCAAATATTTTCACCCACTGGATAGGCTGTCTTTTCACTTTCTTGATAAGCTCCTTTGAGGTTGCAAAAGGCTTTAATTTTGAGGAGGTCCCATTTATCTATTTTTTCTTTTGCTACTTGTGCTTTGGGAGTGAAGTTCATGAAGTCTTTCCTATTACAGGGTCTGGTAGATGCTTCCCTACATTGTCTTCTAAGGCCTTTATGGTCTTGGCTCTTATATTTAGGTTTTTGATCCATCTTGAGTTGATTTTTGTATAAAGTGTGAGATGTTAATCCTCTTTCATTCTTTTGGATGTGGATATCCAGTTCTCCAAGCACCATTTGTTGAAGAGGCCATTCTCTCCCAGTGAGTGGGCTTAGTGGCCTTGTCGAATATCAGATGAGTGTATATGCAAGCATCTACATCAGAATGCTCAATTCAGTCTCATTGGTCAGTATGTCTATACTTCTGCCAATGCAATGATGTTTTGACCACTGTAGCTTGGAGTATGTTTTAAAGTCAGGTAGTGTAATTCCTCCAATTTCTTTTTCTTTTTCAATATGTCTTTGGCTATTTGGGGCCTCTTCCCTTTCCAAATAGATTTCATGGGTAGTTTTTCCAGTTCATTACAAATGCTGTGTTGATTTTTATTGGGATTGCATTGAAGCTGTAGATCAGTTTGGGTAGGATAGACATCTTAATGTTATTTAGTCTTCCTTTACATGAACATGGGGTATTCTCCCATTTATGGAGGTCTTCTTTGATTTCCTTAAACAGTGTTGTGTAGTTTTCTGTGTATGTCTTTTATATCTTTAGTTAAATTTATTCCTAGGTTTTTTTATTTCTTTATTTACTACTGTAAGTGGTATTTGTTTCTTGATTTCCTCTTCAGATTGCTCATTATTGATGTGTAGAAATGCTGCTGGTTTTTGCACATCGAACTTATAACCTGTTACTTTACATAACTCATTTATAAGTTCTAGAAGTTTTGTTGTAGATTTCTCACTGCTTTCTATGTATAGAATCATGTCATTTGCAAATACCGAAATTTTGATTTCTTCCTTTCCTATTTAGATCCCTTTTCTTTCTGCTTCTTACCTCAGTGCTCAGGCAAGTACTTCTAACATAATGTTAAATAGGAAAGGTGATAGTGGGAATCTTTCTCTTGTTCCTGATCTTAGAGGGAAAGATTTTGGGATTTCACCACTGTAAATGATGTTAGCTGTGGATTTTTCATACATACCCTTTATCATGTTCAGAAAGTTTCCTTCTAGTCCTATCTTTTGTAGCATTTTTATCAAAAAAGGGTGCTGTATTTTGTCAAATGCTTTTTCTCTATCTATAGATATGATCAAGTGATTTTTTTCCTTCAATGTTTATGTGGTGTATTGCATTAATTGATTTTCTTATGTTGAACCATCCTTGCATATCAGAGATGAAAACCACATGGTTATGGGTTATAATTCATTTGATGTGTTGTTGAATACACTTAGCAAGTATATTGTTCAGGATTTTTGCTTCTAGGTCCATCAGAGAGATTGGTTTGTAATTTTCCTTTCTCGTGGTGTCTTTGTTTGGCTTTGGTATTAGTGTAATGTTGGCAGCATAGAATGAGTTATGCAATCTTCATTTTATTTGGATTTTTAAAAAGAGTTTAAACAAGACTGGTGTGAGTTCTTTCCAGAATGTTTGGTAGAATTCACCTGTGAAGCCATCTGGCCCAAGGCTCTTCTTAGTTGGGAGGATTTAGTGACTGTTTCTTCTCTTTACTTGTTTTTTTTTTTTTTAAATATTTATTTATTATTATTATTTTTTAATTATATTAAAAAATATATATGAGGTCCCATTCAACCCCACCGCCCCCGCCCCCCACTCCCCCCACAGCAACACTCTCTCCCATCATCGTGATACATCCATTGCACCTGGTAAGTTCATCTCTGAGCATCACTGCACCCCATAGTCAATGGTCTACATCATAGCCCAGACTCTCTCACGTTGCATCCAGTGGGCCCTGGGGGGATCTACAGTGTCCCGTAATTGTCCGTGAAGCACTATCCAGGACAACTCCACGTCCCGAAAACGCCTCCACATATCATCTCTTCCTCCCGTTCCCCACACCCAGCAGCCACCATGGCTACCGTTCCCACACCCATTCCACATTTTCTCTGTGGACATTGGGTTGGTTGTGTCCATTGCACACCTATGTCAAGTGAGGGCTTAGATTCCACATGGGTACTGGATGCACTCTTCCCGCTTCTAGTTGTAGACACTCTAGGCTCCATGTTGTGGTGGTTGACCTTCTTCAACTCCATGTTAGCTGAGTGGAGTAAGTCCAATAAGTCAAAGTGTAGGAGCTGAAGTCTGTTGAGGCTCTGGGCCTGGGTGTCATATTATCAGTCCAGAGATTCAAATCCCCTACATATATCTTAAACTCAGCACCAACTACAATTTCAATAAAGTAGCATGCAAGTCTTGTGAAAAGAGATCCCCTCTGAGTCCATTTCCATCACGCAGAAACACCAGCTCCAAAGAAGGGCCATCTGTCATGGCAGTGAACCCCTTCTGCCATGACCATAGAACCCGTGGGTCTCTTTATCCCTCAAAAGAACCAATACCTGGGGTTGTATCTACCTTATCTGTCTCTTAGACTCTGTTCAGTTGTACATAGGGGTATTCTCTTCTCTTTACATGTGATTTGTTTGTTGAGATTGTCAATTTCTTCTTTCACCAATGTAGTCTGCTTATGTGTTTCTGGGAATTTGTCCATTTCCTCTAAATTGTCTTTCTTGTTGGAATACAGTTTTTCAAAGTATCCTCATATGATAGTCTTTATTTCAGTGGGGTCAGTGGTGATATCACCCTTCTCATTTTGTGTATTTGCATCTTCTCTCTTTTTTTCTTTGTTAGTCTAACTAAAGGTTTGTCAATTTTATTGAATCTCCTCAAAGAACCAGCTCTTTGTTTTGTTTATTTATTCAAGTGCATTCCTATTTTCTATTTCATTTTGTTCTGCTCTTATCTTTGTTAGCTCTTTCTTCTTCCTTTGGAGTTAGTTTCTTGTTTTTTAACTAAATCCCCAAGGGTGCACTTATGTCTTCGATTTTAGCTCTTTCTTCTTTTTTGATGTATGAATTTATGACCATGAATTTCCCTCTCAGTACAGCTTTTTTTTTTTTAAGATTTATTTATTTATTTATTTCTCTCCCCTTCTCCCCTCACCCCACTTGTCTGTTCTCTGTGTCTATTTGCTGCATCTTCTTTGTCCGCTTCTGCTGTTGTGAGCGGCATGTGTTTCTTTTTGTTGCATCATCTTGTTGTGTCACTTCTCCGTGTGGGAGGTGCCATTCCTGGGCAGGCTGCACTTTCTTTCACGCTGGGCAGCTCTCCTTATGGGATGCACTCCTTGTGCGTGGGGCTCCCCTATGTGGGGGACACCCCTACATGGCACAGCACTCCTTGCGTGCACCTGCACTGCGCATGGGCCAGCTCCACACGGGTCAAGGAGGCCTGGGGTTTGAACTGTGGACCTCCCATGTGGTAGACGGATGCCCTAACCACTGGGCCAAGTCCACCGCCCTCAGTACAGCTTTTGCTGCATTCCATGAGTTTTGATATGTTATGTTGTCATTTTCTTTGGTTTCAAGGTAGTTCCTGATTTCTTTTGAGATTTCCTCCTTGACGCACTGGTTTTCTAAGATTGTGTTGCTTATCTTCCTTATCTTTATGCCTAATCTGTTTCTCTGACACTTGCAGATTTCCAGCTTCATTACACTGTGGTCAGAGAAATTATTTTCTATGCTTTCAATCTTTCTGAATTCATTGAGACTTTCTCTGTGGCCTAGGATGTGGTCTATCTTAGAGAATGATCCATGTGAGCTTGAGAAGAATGCATATCCTGCTGCAGTTGGGTGTAATGTTCTGTATAAGTCTATTAGGTCCAGATCCTCTTTGATATTATTCAAAGTTTTTGTTTCTGTTTTGATTATCTGTTGAGATGTTTGGTCTAATGGTGATAATGGTGTATTGAAGTCCCCCAGCATAATTGTATAGGCATCTATTCCTTCACTTAATTTTTCCAGTGTTTGCTTCATGTATTTGGAGGTGCCCCAGTTAGGTGCATAAATGTTTATGATTGTTCTTCTTCTTGAAAGACTACCCCTTATACTAATATGTCATGTCCATCTTTGTCTCTTACAATAGTTTTTCACATTTAAGTCTATTTTGTTCAATACTAGTATAGCTACTCCTACCCTTTTCTGAATATTGTTTGCTTGTAAGATTTTTTTCCAGCCTTTTATTTTCAAACTCCTTGAATCCCTGGGTCTATGATGGGTTTCTTGTAGACACCATTTAGATAGGTAATGTTTCCTTATCCATTCTGCCAAGCTGTGTCTCTTGACAGGTGAGTTTAATCCATTAACATTCAGTGTTATTACTCTCAAGGAATTACTTACATTAGCCATAATTTCTTTGGAATTGTGTATGTCATATATTGTTTTTATTTCTCTTTTTGTCTTTTTAGTTGTTCTTACATTCTCCTCCAAATCTGTCTCTCCTGTTTTTTTCTTACCCCCTGCAGAACTCCCTTTAGTATTTCTTGAAGGACAGGTTTCTTGTTGGCATACTCTTTTAGTTTCTGTTTATCTGTAAATACTTTGAACTCTCCATTATTTTTTCTAATATTTATTTATTTATTCCCCCCCCGCCCCAGTTGTCTGTTCTCTGTGTCTTTTTGCTGTGTGTTTTCCTTTGTCCATTTCTGTTGTTGTTAGAGGCATGGGAATCTGTATTTCTTTTTGTTGTGTCATCTTGTTGTGTCAGCTCTCTGTGTGTGCGGTGCCATTCCTGGGCAGGCTGAACTTTCTTTTGTGCTGGGTGGCTCTCCTTATGGGGTGCACTCCTTGCATGTGAGGCTCCCCTATATGGGGATACCCATATAGGCATGGCACTCCTTGTGTGCATCAGCACTACATGTTGGGCCAGCTCCACGCAGGTCAAGGAGGCCTAGGGTTTGAACCACAGACTTCCCGTGTGGTAGACAGATGCCCTAACCACTGGGCCAAGTCTGCTTCCCTCCATTATTTTTCAATGCCCGCTTTGCTGGATAGAGTATTCTTGGCTAGAAATTTTTCTCTTTTAGTACCTTCACCATGTCATACCACTGTCTTCTTGACTTTATGGTTTCAGATGAGAAAACAGCACTTAATCTTATTGAGCTTCCCTTGTACGTGATGATTCTCTTTTCTCTTGCTGCCTTCAGTATTTTCTCTTTGTCCTGAGCATTGGATAATTTGAGAAGTATTTGTCTTGGAATAGACCTGTTCGGATTTATGCTGTTTGGGTGAGTTGCATTTCCTGGACTTGTACATCCATCTCCCTTAATAGGTTTGGAAAGTTTTCAGCCATTATTTCTTCCTAAACCCCTCCTATCCTCTTTCCCTTCTCTTCTCCTTCTGGGGTGCCTATAATGCATATGTTTGCATGTTTTGTGTTGTTATTCAGATCCCTAAGTCCCTGCTGGAGTTTTCCTATCTTTTTGTCTATCAATTCTACAATCTGTTTGATTTCAGATGTACTGTCTACCACATTACTAATTCTTTCCTCTTCCTCTTCAAATGTGCTGTTATTTGCTGAGAGTGTGTTCTTGATTTCTTGGATTGTGCCATTCATCACCATCATATCTGTTATCTTTTAGCATATGTTTACAATTTCTTTGTATGCTCTCCAAGTGTTCTCTTAATATCCTTAATCTTCATTAATTTGGCCCATGATATTTGTTTGGAGGACTTTGACTAGTTGTTCAATATTCTCTTCCTCCTCTTGGTTTTTAGTTTGTTCATTGGATTGGCCATGTCTTCCTGGTTATTGGTATGGTTTGTAATTTTTTGTTGCTGCCTGGTCATCATTTTATCTTGATGGGTTTGTTCAGTTGATTAGCTTCTCTGTCTAGTCTCAGCTTTTATTTAGGTGCTTTTTTTGGTGTAGTAAGTCTTGTCTTTGACACTTTGCTTTTCTTATTTAATTTTCTTATTGTCATCTAAGTTCCCTTGAAGGAAAAAGATTAGGGATAGGGAAAGCAAAAGACGTAGGAAAAGAAAGAGAAAAAGGGGTGGCAGCCTTGGCCCAGTGGTTAGGGCGTCTGACTACCACATGGGACATCTGTGGTTCAAACCCCGGGCCTCCTTGGCCCATGTGCAGCTGGCCCATGCACAGTGCTGATGCATGCAAGGAGTGCTGTGCCATGCAGGGGTGTCCCCCGCATAGGGGAGCCCCATGTGCAAGGAGTGTGCCCTGTAAGGAGAGCTGTCCAGCATGAAAGAAAGTGCAGCCTGCCCAGGAATGGTGCCACACACACAGAGAGCTGACACAAGATGATGCAACAAAAAGAAAACACAGATTCCCATGCCGCTGACAACAGAAGTGGACAAGGAAGATGCAGCAAATAGACACAGAGAACAGACAACCAGGGGGAAGGGGAGAGAAATAAATAAATAAATCTTTAAAAAAAAGAAAGAAAAAAAGTATAATAGTAATATTGATAGTAAATGTTAGCAGATGAACCATATAAGACCTAGGAGAATGAATATTAAACTCATGTAAGCTGTGTAGAGTTATAACAATTGAAAAATGGAGTACCTACAATGAGATGGGAAACTGAATATGGAGAAGACTATAGTATGAATTAAAATGCCAGTGTGATCCAGAGAGAGGGAAAGAGAAAAGAAAGGACAATAACATAAATAGTGAATAAAAGATAGAAAACAGAATAGAGGTGTTAGAAGTAAAAAACCAAAAAAAAAATTAGGGGCTTAACAAATAGAGGTGGATGTAAGAGCAACAACAGGAAATGGAAGACAGAAGGATGTAAAGGAAAGGGGATAAAATTGGTAGCCAAAATGAGTACACACAGAAAAGAGGAAATCAAGAATGAGGAAGCACAACAAAGAAGAAACACTGCCTGCAGGACTGAATAGAAAAAAATAGAAAAATGGAGGGTGGTAAGGCGGGATAAAGAGGAAAGAAAGACAAGAAAACAAAGAAACAAATCAAAACCAGACAAACCCTCAAGCAAGGAGTCCTCTTTGCAACTGAATAAACTGATTAGGGATCTGTCCTTCCCCCTTTCCCTTCCTCACTTCCGTCTCTTCCAGGGCAGCAGGAAGACCTTGTGAGAACTCCCCTCCAAGATTCAAATGGGACCCTGGTGAACCTACTCAGCCCAGAAAATAATGACTCTCTCTCAGTCTCTTTGAAAGCGAGCACCCACACCTTGTTTGGAACCCTAAATATGCTATTGGAAGACTACCAAGGCATTCCTACTGTCCCCCTCCCTTAGCTGTGTTGCATAAGACTAGTTAATTGCCTGACTCCACCTTCTCCCAGACCACTTTTCCCTATTCCAGAACATTTGGGTAAATTGGTCTGCCTCCACATATTCACCTCTCCTCTATTCCTAGCCTCTCCCGAAGCCAGCTGGCATGCCCCTCCAAGCTCAAAAAGAGGGAAGCTGACAGTTGAACCCACACTCCTTGGGCCCCTCTGCACCCCTCACCACAACCTTCCCACTCTCAGAGTTTCTCTGAGACCAGAAGGCTTGGGGAATGCCAGGGTTTAGGGAACGCTAGGTTCGGGGAACGTGGGCTCAGGGAATGCAGTATTCATGGAATGAGGGGTTCAGGGAATGCATGTTTCAGGGAACATGAGATTCAGGGAGCACAGTGTTTAGGGGTTTGGGAAACAATGGGCTTGGGAAAGCTGCCATGCAACCAGCGATGTTCAGGGAATGCTGTGGCTACCAGCACTAGGGGAAGGGCTTAGCCTCCACAACTTCAGATACAAGAACCAGAGCCCATGGTTTTACCTTGAGTAATTGCTCCTTTTTTTTTTAAGATTTATTTTTTAATTATTTCTCTCCCCTTCCCCCCCACCCAGCCGTCTGCTCTCTGCATCCACTTGCTGCGCACTACTCCATCACTGCTTCTATCCTTATCAGCGGCACTGGAAATCTGTGTTTCTTTTGGTTGCATCATCTTGCTATGTCAGCTCTCCGTGTGTGGGCAGGCTGCACTTTCTTTCACGCTGGGCGGCTCTCCTTATGGGGTGCACTCCTTGCATGTGGGGCTCCCCTATGTGGGGGACACCCCTATGCAGGGGACACCCCTGCATGGCAGGGTACTCCTTGAACACATCAGCACTGCACATGGGCCAGCTCCACATGGTCCAGGAGGCCTGGGGTTTGAACCATGGATCTCCCATGTGGTTGGCAGATGCCCTATCCATTAGGCCAAGTTCACTTCCCCAATTGTTCCTTTTGTCACACTCTATCCAGATTGATGGCCAGAAACCTCCTACTTTGTAGTTCCCAAAACAGCTCACTCAGGCTGGATTCTGTCCCCACTCAGCTGGTTTTTGGCAGAAGAGATGGTGAGGGTGCACTCACTCAGACGCCATCTTGCCCCACATCCTATCAATTTTATTTATTCACATCAAAGAACCAATAGTTCATGATATTGATCCTTCCTACAGATTATGTTTCTTAAGATATATGCTTTTATGATTTTATATTTCCTTCCTTCAAATTCTTTTTATTTTATTGCTTTTTCCTAAGTTTCTGAAATAAAAGCTTAGCCTAACAAATCTTAACATTTCTTCTTCTTTCATATACACATCTAAGATTATATATATTTGCTCTAATAAGTACTTTAGTTTTACAGTAAAGATTTCGTAGGTAGTATTTGCGGCGGCTTGCTCGGTCGGTGGCGGTGGGGTCTGGCTGCGGATGAGGGGTCAGTCCAGCTTTGGACGAGGGGTTGGTCCAGCTTGGGATGAGGGGTCGGTCCGGCTTGGGACAAGGGGTCGGTCCGGCTTGGGATGAGGGGTCGGTCCGGCAGCAGACGAGGGGTCGGTCTCACAGGGGTTGCGCGGTTCGGCTGATGGGGTCGCCCGGCGAAGCGGGTGACGAAGGGGTCGCCTGGAGAAGCAGGCGATGAACTGGGGACAAGGGAGGCCAGGCCCTTGTCGGGGGCTCTCAGGACTGGAGGGCGCATGGCAGAAGAACTACCGCAGAGACGAGGTAAACATGCAGGTCCAACTTTATTGAGGAAGTGGCTACAGTTTTATAGGGGCTGGGGAAGGCTGAATGGTCGAAGTTATGCCGTGTTCTGATTGGCTGCTGCAAGCAGTTACTGGGGAGAAAGGTCTGTGGGAGGTACTGGAAGGGGGAGGGGTGGTTAGGGATTGGCTGTTGCTGTTGCTGGGGGAAGTGGCAGGGTTTAGGGATTGGTGGCTGCTGTTGCTGGGGGAAGTGGCAGGGTTTAGGGATTGGTGGCTGCTGTTGCTGGAGTGGAGGGCAGACTTGAGTTTCCTGCCTTGTGCCTGGCTGTTGCTGCTGGGGGGGGTGGGGGAAAGGCAGACTGGAATTTTCCACCCTGCGCCTGCGCAGGGAGAAAGAAGAAGGGTGTTGCCTCATAAGGCATCGTGTGGCGCTATCTGGGAGGAAGGGTGGCGGCGGAAGCATGGCTGCCAAGAAGGGGAGACCCAAGGGCACTCTGCGCCCATGCCGAGCTCCCTTCAGGGGTGGCGGTGAGTCCGACCAGCCACCCTATTATGGGGGCAGCGGCTTGGAATTAGGCCTACCGCGGCTGCTCCCCCGCCAGGCCAGCAAACCACACTTCAGCCCGAGGGGTGACCGCAGTATTTGCATTATCATTCAGTTTAAAATAATTTCCAATTGAAAACATGGTTATTTAACCAATGACTTATTTATAAGGGATTTTCTACTTTTCCGTTAACATGGAAATATATATGATTACATTTTTGCTGTTGATTTCTAACTTAACATTGGGATCAGAGAACATATTCTGTATGACTTTGGTCCTTTGACATATGCTGAAATTCACTTTATGGTGCAGTATATGATAAAAATACTTGACATGATCTATATGTACTCAAATAGAATATGTATTCTTGGAGCACTATACTATCTTTGGTGTTAGGGCAATATTTTTATTCAGTTTTTGTTTACTCATATTTTATATAGCCTTAGTGATTTTCATGTCTGTTGCATTGGTTACTATAAAATATGGGATAAAATTACTCTAAATGAATATGGATTTGTCTAGATCTTTGTGGTCAGTTTTTGCCTTATGTATTTTGAGGGTCTGTAATCATAAGCATATATGTTTCAATTGCTATATCTTCCTGGTAGGTTTAAGATTTGATCATCCTGAAATTCTTCCACATACCTGTATTGGTTGTAAATTATATATATTTTTATATTTACTTATAATGGCCAGGTTTATGTGTCTGTCAAACATTAGTTAAGTTAGATTTTGCTGTGAAGGAATTCTGTAAGTGTGAGTAAAGTCTACAATAAGCTTACTTTAAGGAAGAACAATTATCCTTGTAATCTGAGTAGACTTGATTCAACCATTGAAAAAGACTTAAGAGCTTCCCTGACAAGGAAAAAATCTGCCTGTGGATTGCAGTGGCAGCTCCCACTGGAATGTACCAGTCTGCCCTTCCTCATGGCTTTGGAGGTGCTGAGCAAACCCCACAGCATGTCCACCACCTCCATGCAGTAAATCTCAATTTATGTGTATATCTTAGGGGTTCTATTCTCCTGGTGGAGCCTGGCTGACACAATCCTATGTTAGTTTTCTTTTGGTTAGTATTTGCTTGTTATATCTGTTCTTATCTTTTTCCATTTATCCCTTTCTATCTTCATATTTTTAAATTGGTCTCTTGTAAACAGCATATTGCTTCTGTTGTAGAAGTTGAGAGAGGTTTAATTATTTGTGAATAGAAAGGCCAGGACTCAGGAAAGATTTTGAGAAGGAAAAATGATTTATTGATGGCCCGCTGGACTCGGGAGCTTTCTGTTTCAAACCCCAGCCTGGAACAAGATTTTCAAGTTCCTTTTATACAGGGTGGGGAGTCAAATGGTGCTTTTATCAAAGAAAACTACTTTCTTTGTTAGTTAAGTCTTTGCCTGAGTACCAGGTAGGTTTTGAATTAACATATCTTAACATATCACCCACAACTCAAGTGAGCTTGAATTAGCATCTTGCCCACATTCTGTCTGGATGCAACCTTGAATATACTTTCAGTCATACATCCTTTCTGAACATTCAAAGCCCATATCACTTAACTGGATTTCTAGAGTCTAGGCACACTTGGATACAGAATTAGATGATTTTTACTTTATGCACAGGCTATATTATACTTCTCATTCAAGGCCAAGTCCAAGTTCCCTTAAGTTGTGACATCACTACCATCAGAGTTTCCCTGGACTGACTGGCATGTATATAGAGTTTGCATTGCTATATTGCCTCCCAGAACTGGAGTCATTGCCATGGTCACCAAGGGCAAGACTGCAGTCTTTCAATGTCCCACACCCACAAGTCAGGACACAGACTGCTTAGGTTATTTACAAAGGGATGAACAGCCTCCCAACCATAGCCTAAATCAACTCTACTTTTTGTCTGGAGCATTCAGCCCATTTTTGCCTAATGTGACTTTTGTTGGCTATTCGTTGTCTAAATATAGCATCTTATATTTGTTCTCTTTATATTCTATTCATTCTTTTTTTCTTAATCCCTCATATTTTGTTTTCTCTGGTTTTATTGCCTAAAAATTCCAACAGCTTTGATACTTCTATTTTGAAGATGATAAACTTGGTTTCAAATATTTTAGTAAATTTACTTGAGTTTGTAACATTAAAAAATTGAAATATAAATTTATCTTAACATTTTATCTTCTCCTGAACAATACAAAGATTTTAAAGAAAATATAAATTCTATTTGCTGTCTCCTGAATTATATGTTATTGTTGTCTGGTAATTCAATATTATATTTTATACACACCCTCTACAAACTATCATTATTTTTTACAAGAAATGTTTGTGTTCTTTTGCTCACATATTTACCAATTTCTTAAGGTTTTCATTCCTTTTTGCCTCTGAAAGCTTCTGTATGGGATCATGTTCTTAATACCTAAATTATACCCTTTAGAATTTCTTTTGAAGATTCTTGTTATGAACTCTCACATACCACCCACCCCCCTTGTGATGGCTCCCTGGTCTGTCTGCTTGTTGTCTCTGCTTGTTGTGTCCACTCATTTTCTGCTCTTCTTTTTTAGGAGGAACCAGAAACCAAACCCAGGACCTCCCTCATGGAAGATGATGCCCAAATGCTTGAGGCACATCTACTCTCCAATTCTCACATTTTTGGTCTTAAAATATTTTTCTTTATCCTGTAGTATAAAACATGTTTTGATTGAGAATGATTTCTAAACTACCTTAGCTCTTTACAGGTATTAAAGATATCATTCCATGCAGGCTTCTAATGTTGTAGAATTTGAGAGAGGTTCAACTATTTGAGTATAGAGAGGCCAGGACTCAGGAATGAATTTGAGAAGGAAAAATGATTCATTGATGGCCAGCCAGACTTGGGGCTTTCTGTTTCAAACCCGAGCCCCAAACAAGATTTTGAAGTGCCTTTTATATAGGGTGGGGAGTCAAATGGTGCTTTTATCAAAGGAAACTACTTTTTTTGCTAGTTAAGTTTTTGCCTGAGTACCAGGTAGGTTTTGAATTAACATATCACCCACATTTCAGGTGAACTTGAATTAGCATCTTGCCCACATTCCATCTGGATGCAACTTTGAACACACATTCAGTCGTACATCCTTTCTGAACATTCAAAACCCATACCACTTAACTGGATTTCTAGAGACTAGGCACACTTGGATTCAGAATCAGATGATTTTGAATTTATGCACAGGCTATATTATATTTCCCATTGGAGACCAAGTCCAAGTTCCCTTAAGTTTGGCATCACCACCATCAGAGTTTCCCTGGACTGACTGGTATGTATATAGAGTTTGCATTGCTAACTTGCCTCCCAGGACGGGAGTCGTTGCCATGGTCATCAAGGGCAGGACTGCACCCTCTTACCATCCCACACCCACTGATGTGGGCTATGGGTCGGAGGCTCTTTGTCTCTTCAGAGATAACCTAAACTATCTGTGACTTGTGGGTGTGGGATGATAAAAGGCTGCAGTCCTGCCCTTGGTGAGCAGGAAACAGCTTAACAATGCAAGGTCTATAAACTTTAAGTATTCAGGGGAAATGCAAACCAAATGTGCTAAAAGTTTATTGAATGTCTGAGGTCCATGCTAAAAGCTTACCTAAAATGTGGAAATATATGCTAATTCAAGCCTGTTGAGAACTGAAACAAAAGGACCATTTGGCCTTTCCTCTCTGTATAAAAGGGACTAAAAATCTTGTTCGGGGCTTGGAATTGAAACAGAAAGTTCTGGGCCATCAATAAACCATTTTTCCTTCTCAAAATCATTCCTGAGTCCTGGCCTCTCTATACTCAAATTACTGAACCTCTCTCAAATTCTACAACTTCCCCTCTGTATAAAAGGGACTAAAAAATCTTGTTCAGGGCTTGGGATTGAAACAGAAAGTTCCTGAGTCTGGCTGGCTGTCAATAAACGATTTTTCCTTCTCAAAATCATTCCTGAGTTCTGGCCTCTCTATACTCAAATAATTGAACCTCTCTCAAATTCTACAACACCACAAGTCTGAACAGACAATGTAGGTTATCTCCAAAGAGACAAAGAGCCTCCCACCAATAGCTCACATCAGTTTTACATGTAATTCTTCATTGATCTTTTGCAAGATTGGTGAAAGATTGGGCTTACTTCTCTGCTCTACAGAATAGTAAAGTGAGGCCCAAAGCCTCACAGAGAGAGAAAGTGATTTGCTCAATAATTGGCATAGGTGGATTTTAATCAGTTCTCCTGGACATAAATCCCATGGTTCTTCACATATATCATTGGATTTAAACATCCATGGCCAAGAAGACCATTGATTTTTAAAGCCATGAACACTGAGAACGCCATGTTCCTTCCAGGCAAGGCTGTGGTTTTGAGTGATTTCTCATGTGGGTCTTATCTCCATGTACTCAGTGTTGTTAACTTTCTGTTTCTCAGGCTTTGACTTGTGAGATCTGATAACAGCATAATAGAGCTCCTGTTCTCCAGAGGTAGGCCCAACCCCAACAGGGGCTGAGTGGTCAGCAGGGCTGCTTCTGCAGAACTGGTGCTGGCGCCCCTGAGTGGAAGTGATGTGGGTTATGGGTGGGAGGCTCTTTGTCT